>NW_007729746.1:155898-157382 GCF_000696425.1 Galeopterus variegatus | reverse complement strand
TTCCAGGGAGCCAAAAGTGGTTCCCAGGTTGACCTAAGGATCTGAGATAGTTCTGAGATTCGTAAGCAAAACTAAACTCTGGTCCTCATGCCAAAGTTTTTCTTAACTCCAAGTTGACGACCTTTCTTCAAGACAGTGCTGCTTGCAACATGCTGCCTCGTTCTATGTTGATTCCAATGGACCAGGACTGAGCAGAACTAATCAGGTTTGCAACACTACAGTGGGTCTGTGCCAGATGAAACAATTTGCTGAGATCCATTACATGCCCATCCACCCTTTCTCCAGATACACCAATTATTTTGTGTCTGGTCCAATCAGGTTTCAACCTGAGAAAGATATCAAGGAGGTTCTTAAACAAATACTAGCATATAAAAATATTAGGAATCCTGACGATGGTGCCTGAAATTACATCAAGCACCTCACAATCAATCTCCTATTTTACCTATAAAATTGGCCTTATCTTACCATTTTTCAGGTGTGCCCACTATATTGTTTACACACAATAAAGCCAACAATAGTCAAATTATTCCATTTTATGGCACAGACTTTGTATATCTATCACTTTATTTGTGTAGATTACATTTCCGACAAAAATCAGATAAAATGTCTCGTTTTTCCTGCTACCTAAAGGAAAAGAAATGTAAATCACCTCAAACAACTCTCATTAGAAAGTCAAAATATGCCAACCTGTGGAAGCAGTGATACAGGACATTTTCATTTTCAGGCCTTTTGTGTGAGTGATAAGACAGTAAAACTGAAATCAGTACATCATTCATGTTTCTAACATCCAGAAGTGAGCAGCAAACAGTCCCATGGAACATGAGCCCTCTAGTACAGTTTCTGAACCTGGCTGATTATCTGAATTCATGTGGAGCTTGTTAAAAATACTCATTCTGTTGCCCTACTCAAGACCTTCTGAAAAGAAACATCTGGGTGTGGGATCAAGGAATAGCTTTTTAAACACTACCCAGGTGATTCTGCTTGTCAGCTAGATTTGCGAACCACTTTCTTTTTAATAAGAAACAAACTGTTTTTTTTAAAAAATCAAAGATTTCCTACGTATTAGTAATATTTGAGGATGTTAATATCAGCTTGGAATATTTTAAATATGCCTCAAGACATATTTGAAGTGCCTTCGATTTGATTTCCTGTTCAGTGTTGAGCTGGGCCAATGTAATCCAGAGACAAGGAGAGATTTACTCTGTCCATTTTGAAATGAAATGAAGCTTAATTGCTATTTTCCCTACTGACATTAAAGTTATATGTTAAATTGGAAGTATTTATCTCTATTTCTTATTGTCGAATTTCCAACCCAGCTTGGATGATGTCAGTCCGCTTGCCCTATTGTTCTCCGGTGAGAATGAATGAACTTCTCTCTCCCTAAACAAAATGGTGCCTTTCTTCTCTAGGGACTGGATCAAGATTCAGAGCTCTAACCAACTCCATGCCTTAGTGATTATGCTCTGAATTTAAATTTATACTTT
>NW_007729746.1:153972-155179 GCF_000696425.1 Galeopterus variegatus | reverse complement strand
TTCAGAGCTCTAACCAACTCCATGCCTTAGTGATTATGCTCTGAATTTAAATTTATACTTTTCTTTAGATATACTGGATTCTGAGGTGTGGGGCTGACCTTCTAATGTGGATTATAAAGTCTACCAGGGACACACCGATTTCTTGGACATTATTTCCAGCCTTGAAGCAGTAATTGCTAGAGTAGATGTAAGAACTTGCTGACTTAGTGGATGGATGGATGTATGGATGGATGGATGAATAACCTAGATCTTAATGTTCATCCTGGTTTTCAACAGGCGGCTGAGATTTCTTGGTCAAGCTAAGGCTAGGAAAGAAAGTTGTGCACTTGACCTCTCTGAGCCTTAGTTTCTTCACCTATAAAATGGAGACAGAAGAGGCAGAGCGAGATAATTGCTAAGGTCCCTTCTAGCCAAATATTAACTAAATATAGCTACAATTGGATGGAGAAATATGCCAACATTTGGCTTCACCATTAAACATTATATTACATAAACATATTTATTTATTTATTCACTCCCTCACCTCCTTCAGGTTTTGTTCAAATGTCAACTTCTCAACGAGATCTTCCCTGATCATTCTAGTTAAAACCACAACCTCTCCCCAACTTTCTCTGTACCTGCTTTATTATTCTCCATACCACCATCACTATCTGGTACTATATAATTTTCTTGTTTATTCTGTTCATTGCTCATTTCCCTTCACTAAAATGTAAGTTTCATGAACGCAAGGATTTCTGTCTGTTTTATTCACTTTTGTATCACTAGCACCTAGCCAGCCACATTATTGGCACTAGATAAATGATAGGTACATGTTAAATGAAGGAACCAACAACTAGTAATGGACTAGAAGAGGTTAACTTGATTCAATTTAAAGACATGAGCAGAGCCAGTATTATAAACATGCATAGTTATAAAACTGTCATAGCAATTTCTAAAAATCTGATTGAATTATTTTTTTTTAATCTTATTTGTACTGATTTAAAGAGTGCAGAGAAAGGAATTTTTAATTTAAAATTGGGAAAGGCATGATATCACTATAGGTGAAACTGATTTAAGATATAGAATCTGATGGAATAAGGATATAAAACTAATCAGATGTGTTTCTTAAGGCTTCTTTTAGCTCCTCTGCCTTTTAGGTCTTAGTACAAAAATATAGGGACCCTATACTACCAGAGAAAGAAAAGGGTAAGTTACACTAAGAAAACGT
>NW_007729746.1:151156-153278 GCF_000696425.1 Galeopterus variegatus | reverse complement strand
AAAAATATAGGGACCCTATACTACCAGAGAAAGAAAAGGGTAAGTTACACTAAGAAAACGTTTACCTGAACTAAGGTTATAATGAAAAACCAGCTAAAGGGTCATGACCCAGCATTTTGGACTGGCAGAAGGTAAGAGGGGCTACTTAAGTGAGGCAGCCTGGCTTTTATAAAATAAGAAACAGTTTTGACGTCAGTGTTGTCCCTGAACTGAACTGCTTAAAGGTTCAAATTGGGTTCAGTTAAATTATCCCTTCCTTCCTGCTTGTCTCCCTTCCACTGCTTCCCCTAACCCTGACACTGCAGTCATTCCACTCTGACCTTTTCCAGACAGAACAAGGCAAATGAACACATTTCCCATCCCCCTTCTAAGCCTTCTGGAACAAGGCTTATTCCAAATCACAGTCTCAAAAGCTGGTAAGAGACCTGGTGAAGAAAGGTCAGCTGTGCTGGGGTAGGGGTAGGCATCCCTTGCAGACCTGGGCTGGAGAACACCTAATAGTTCCAGGGTGTTGCCAGCAAGGGACCATGGGAAAGTGTGAATGGGGACTCCCTCCTGTCAATTAAAGACATTCCTATCCCTAAGCGAATGACCTGAAATCGGAGATTTTAAAATAACTCTCTGAAGTTAGAGCTGTTTATCAGACCCCACAGGATTTGCATTTTTATGCTGATCACAATTACCCACTTTATTTGTGAGGACTGGAAGATAAAAGAAGACTTAAGATCATAATTGCTTCAAGTGAAAATGTGGATATGGTTAATTACTGAAATATTTTCGATGTGAAAAATGACATGTATGTATGATTACTTTGAAAAGAAAAACTGCTCCATTAACTAGCTTACAAAATTATGGACCCAAGTAAATATGTATCTTCTGTCAATCTTTCCATCCCTCATCTCTACACCTATGGTCTGTCTCAGAGTCATAGAATCTTAGAGAGATTATTTTGTGGCTAGCCAAATATGTCCAGAATCAAGTCATTTGCTGAAGGATACCAACCAACTATGGAACAGTCTAGATCTGGTCTCCTGATTCCTACACCAGGCACTTCTCAACAGGTCTCATTGCTTCTTCGGCAAATAGATTATATTTCATTGCTTTTAACTCTGCAGCAGTTCAGTATTACTAGAAATATCAGATTTGGAGAAATCAAAACTGATGAAGAGGATACTAGTTGCTACAAAAAGGATTCTACTGTAATATTACCATTTACTAGTAAATGTTCCACATAATGAAGGCCTGGAAATGATAACTAAGAATTTGGGAAGCATACAAAGAAGGAAGGCCATTGTTTGCATAACCAAAATTTTTACCATTAGCTACATTAAATTCGGAGTACCCATATCAAATGCCTCAAGCGTCACTCTGGTACTGAATGTGTGAATCCGACAGGGTTAAAGAAATAGGGAAGGCTTCTTCTGGAAATAATGCAGTGACTTGGAGCAAACTGAACTTTTGCTGACAATGTCTATAAAAGCTGGATATAATGATGATGATGATACTCCTCTATTTCAAGGTATTGGAGAAGCACCAAAGCAGCCAGGATTTGAGGGACCATGAAGGAACCTCATTGAGGTGAGCCCAATATTCCATACCAATTTTTCCACCAGGGCATTCAAAGACTCTTAAGCAGTACTCTTGAGGAGGCTGAAAAGATAAGAAGATGGCCACTCAGAAGCAGAATCTAAGCAGAGCTACCATCATCCTCACAAGATTGAACTGAAGTTCAGAGCTACTACGATGTCTAGAATTTGAGAAGCCGAGCTCCTGTGGCAAAGCAAGCAAAGTGAATTTATGGTGATTCAAGTCAGAGTAGGGGTGATCTGTGGGTAGATGGAAATAGATAGGTTCAGAGAGGCAAGGCGGGCTTCTACCCAAGTTATAAAATTACAGGGAGTGATAGAGTTTGTTGAAAACTGCTAAAATGTGCAAGACCTGCCCAAAAGCATTCTGTATTGCCCAAACAAAACACTCTTAGGAGTCACATTTCAGCCTGTAGGCCAAGGTATCTGTATATAGATTACCTATCACAAGAGCTACAAATGCAAATATCTATATAAAAGTTTTTGAGATTTAGAATTAGAATATAGAGTGTTTTATATGCCAAAAAAAAAAAAAA
>NW_007729746.1:149005-150213 GCF_000696425.1 Galeopterus variegatus | reverse complement strand
AAAAAAAAAAAAAAGCTGTGCTAATGCCTTACACATACATTTTCTTATTTTAACATACTCACAGCAACCTCATGAGTTAGGCAGACAATGATAATCATAGTATCAATGCCCAGGTTCCATAATATGCCCAAGGTCACCTTGTGGGTATATGGCAAGACATGGAATCCAACTATGATCATTTGACCCAAGTCCAGACCTCTCTCCACAACAAAGACACAACATAGATTGCAGAGCACTGACAAGCTTAAAGTGTTAGAATCAGAAATAGAGATAAAGCATCATTGAACCCTAAACCAAAGAGAAAATGTGACTTTTGAGAATGACATTTTTGTACAGTGGGAACTTGAGGATTACTAAGCCAGGACTAATCAGAACTTATAAATGTTATTTTTGCTTGTTTTTTCAACAAATGTCTGTACTGCTTTCAGAAAAGTATCAGTGTGGCTTTGGCAACTATCATTGATTCCACATTTAGAAGAGCATCCTTTATTAATTAGGTGCTCTTCAGTGATGCCCACTGACAGGCAAGATCACAGAGCAAATATTGCAATTTCCTTCACTTCTCTATTTGTAGTAATTAAAGGGTTCAGGCTCCATAACCTTTTACTTTATTGTACATTTCTTAAATATCATTGCTTTTGTATTATATCTTTTGGGTTTGGCAGATGCTAAAAGTTTGAAGTATAAATCAAACTCGGGGTTGAAAGTCACAGTTCCTTTCAGGATTCTTTGCAATATTCGTATTCATTCTTATTCAAAAGATATTAAAAATCAAAAGGACTACATAAGTACCATGGATTATTATAAAATATTACATTGGAAGACAATTAATAATTGACCCCCCCTTCCATTAAGGAGCTCTAGAACATAAAAAATTTGGTGTTGTTGAAAAAAGTTCTCACTATTCAGTGAATTTGTAAAATCAAATAAGTACTTTAAACAGTAAAACTCAAAACAGGATCTGGGGGCATAATGTCTGCTCCTAGAGTGAGAGTGGCCTCAACCAAGGGAGCAGAGTGTATTAAAAAAATTCTGTGTTCAAAATATATTACTTTTACCTCATTGCCTGAGATTTATAAGGCCTTTGGTAATAGGCATTGATTAATATCAGAAATAACCAAACACCGAAGCCTTTTTTATAATTACTTGTTTCTGTCTCATTGTTTTAAAAATAGAAACATCAAATTTATCTCCAAAAATGCCATTTC
>NW_007729746.1:144890-148923 GCF_000696425.1 Galeopterus variegatus | reverse complement strand
TAAGGCCTTTGGTAATAGGCATTGATTAATATCAGAAATAACCAAACACCGAAGCCTTTTTTTATAATTACTTGTTTCTGTCTCATTGTTTTAAAAATAGAAACATCAAATTTATCTCCAAAAATGCCATTTCAAGTCTTGAGCAACATCCACCTTAGTGTTTCCAAACTGGAAACTAAAAGAGAATGCCAAAATGGTGCTTTGTTTTTAGAGATTTTTATTTTATTTATTTTTATTGATTACACATATTCAGGGGCAAGAGCTGACTGTCAGCACCTGTGCCCAAGTTGTGGTGAGAAAACCAAGGCTGTCAGCATGCCTGCCACCTCAAACTGCAATTATTCCCCCTGTCCCCCACCCAACCTCTCCACAATGTTCCTCTCCCACCACCCCCACGCCCATCCCGGTGACCCTAGGTCTGCTCTCTCTCTGCAAGTTCAACACACCACTGTGGTCTTTTTTTCTTTGTCTCTTAGCTCCCACTTCTGAGTGAGGACATGTAGTATTTTTCTCTCTGTGCCTGGCTTATTTCACTTAACATAATTTTCTCCAAGCTCATCCATGTTGCTGCTAATGGCAGAATTTCATTCTTTTTTAGGGCTGAGTAGGATTCCATCATGTACATATAATACATTTTCCTTATCCAGTCATCTGTCAATAGATATTTAGGTTGGTTCCATATTCTGGCTATTGTAAATAGAGCTGCAATGAAGATGGGAATGCATGTATCCCTTCAACATGGTAATTTCCATTCCTTTTGGTATATATCCAGAAGTGGGATTGCTAGATTGTATGGTAGCTCTATCTGTAGTTGTTTGAGAAGCCTCCATCCTGTTTTCCATAGTGGCTGTACTAATTTACAGTAAAAAAAAAACCAACCCAATTAAAAAATGGGAAAAGGAGTTGAAGAGACATTTTTTCAAAGGAAGATATGCAAATGGCCGATGGGTTCTTGAAAACACACTCAGCATCACTAATCACCAGGGAAATGCAAATCAAAACAACACTGAGATATTTTACCCCAGTTAGATTGGCTATAATAAAAGAGACTGAGAATAACAAATGCTGACAAGGATGCAGAGAAAGGGGAACTCTTCTACACTGTTTATAGGACTGTAAGTTAGTACAGCCAGTATGGAAAAGAGTATGTGTGTTTTTAGAGATTTTTAAACAACATCATTAAAGAAGCTGGAGTTCCATAGCCATTCAATTAAAAAAATGTGTAGTTTTCCTTATTTGAGAACCTGAAGTCAAGATTTTATCTTCTATATATCTATTAATTAAACAGGTATTTATCTCCCAGTATAAGATGAATCATATTGCAATTTCTTATGGTTCAAACTACAATATACCAGGCATATGTACAGATACTGAGAGACTAGAAACAAAACAGACAAAATGTCTGTTTTTATAAAGTTTGGTTGAGTTTAGGGAGATAGATAAATGAAAATATCAGTACCTATAAGTGCTATGAATACTAAAGAAGCAGGGTACAAGGAGAGAGAGAGTATACTGGAGGGAGACTATCTCATAAAGTGGCCAGAAAAGGCCTTTCTGATAATACAACATTTGAGTAGAGACCAAAAGGAAATGAGGGAGCGAACCCTTTGGGTGTCTGGTGTAAGAACATCTCAGGCAAAAGGCACAGCAAGTGCAAAGGCCCTGAGGTGGGATTGTCATGGGCCTCTCCTAGGAAAAAGGAAGCCAATTTGGCTAGAGTATCTAAGAAACAGGGAAAGACTAGAAGATGAAGTCAGGGAGGCAGTAATGGGCTACATAACGTAGAACCTTCTAGAACTTTGGATTATATACTAAGTAAAAAGGGAAACCATTGAAAAGTTTTTAGCAGAGAATACAATCTGATTTACGTATTGAAAAGGCTACTCTGAATGCTAAGAAAAGATCATAGAACGTGCAGTGACCAGCCTCCAAGATGGCCCCCAGTGAGTCTTGCCTTGAGTACACCCTTGTGTAGTCCTCCATCCCACACTGAATTGGGCTGACCCATGTAACCAATAGGATATTGTGGACATGATGGTGTGGAATTCCAGGACTAGGTCATAAAAGATACCATGGCTTCCATCTTGCTCTCTCTTTGATCACTCACTCTGGGGAAGCAAGCCACCGTGTTGTAAGGACATTTATGCAGTTTTTTAGAGAGGCCCATGCACTGAGGAACTTTCTGCCTACTGTCAGCACTAACTTGCTAGTAATCTAAGTGAGTCATCTTGGAAGCCAATCTCCAGTCCCACCAAAGTAAGCCTTCAGTCCTGGCTGGCAGCTTGACTGTGACCTCATGAGAAACCCCGAGGCAGAGTCACCCACTAAGCTGCTCCCAAATTCATGACTCATGGAAAAATGTAATGATAGATGTTTGTTTTAAAGCGTTAGGTATAGATACAACTTCTTACACAGTAATAGATAACTGATACAGGCAAGGGTAGAAACAGTGACCCAAGAGTGGAAGCAAAGAAATGAGTTAAGGAGGCTATTTCAATACTTCATACCTGGTGATCTGGACTAACTGGTAGCAACAGAGGCAGTTGGAAGTGGTTGGATGCTAACCGTGCTAGAAAAGTAGGGCTAACAGCATTTGCTTACTGATTTGACGTGGGGTATGAGTAAAAGAAAGGAATCAATGATTAAAAGATTTTGGCCTGAATGACTAGCAGAGTGGAATTTCCATTGGCTAAGTAGGGAAAGCTGCTGAAAGGAACAGGAGTGGGGAATTAGAATTGAAAATAATCAAGTACCCAGAATTACCCTATCACTATTTGAAGTCATAGTGATAGAATTATATTTTATAAAACTTTTAAAAATACCACCCAATAGTTGATTTTCACAGGTAACAGATACCACGAAACTTCTAAGTGAGTTTTTCGGTAGTCACATTTAACATCTCAAAATTTGGGAAAGGCTAATAACTATTAGGAATCAGTAGAAGCTGAACAGTTTAATGGCAATCCAAATGTCACACTGCGGAAGTGACAATACTATATGCTATGATTTGAATGTCCCCTCCAAAACTCATATTGAAATTTAATTGCCACTGTGACAGTATTAAGAGATCATTGGGTCATGAGGGCTCCACCCCATGAATCAGTTAATGACATTATCTTTGGAGTGGGTTTGTCATAAAAGGATGGGTTCAGCTCTTGCTATCACTCACTCTCTCACTGCCTTTCCACCATGGGATGCTGCAGCAAGAAGGCCCTCCCCAGATGCCAGCCCTTTGATCTTGGACTTCCCAGTCTCCAGAATTGCGAGCCAATACATTTCTATTCATTATAAATTTCCCATTCTCAGGTATTCTGTCATAGCAGCGCAATATGGACCGAGACACTATATTTTCACTAAATTCCATTTTATTTTTCTCTCCTTGGGCACACAGGAAGAATTTAGTTTCTAGGGTTTCATGCATTCACGTTGTTCTGTCCAATAACATATGGCTATGGATAATGTGGTCATCCGACTCAGCCCTTAAAATCATCCCATGCAGTCTTTTTGCTCTCTCTGCCCTTACTACGGTGACATGTTGTAATAGTGGCAGAATAAGATGGAGACAGCTTGGATCTATGAAGTTCTGTTGAAGAACTTACATTAGACTTTGTGTGAGAAACCAACTTTCTAGGCTCATCTACTGATATCTGGGGTTTATTGGTTGTCACAGAAAAGCCTGTCCTATGCCACCATGCATGATCTGCATGCTGAGATGAGGCTAATCCATTCTCTCAAATTAATTACGTGGCCAGAAGGGAGCTTAATACTGCTGTCTAACCATGTAATTCTACAAACTGTACAGACCCAGGAGAATAGATCCCATGAGTGAAAAATATCTTTCATGAGCCTTTTCTGTAGCTTTTAATCTGTCCACATCACCTCCAGACAAGGAGTAGTTTTTACTCCCTTATCTCATATCTTTGTTTAGTAAATACCCCTATTCTAGCACAGATTTGTTACGGTAATTATGAGTTCCAAAGGCAGGATTTTGTCTTCATCGTCATTTTCTGCTTTTCTGAGTGCTGAACACATA
>NW_007729746.1:142536-143769 GCF_000696425.1 Galeopterus variegatus | reverse complement strand
TATGAGTTGATTTCTCTTTTTAACCAGCAGAACAGAGGCAGAACCACAAGCATGCCCAGATGTAAGCAGCGCCCTGTGGCTAATAGCTGATCTTTCTGCTTGACTGTGAGGAGGCCGGGCCACAGTCAATCACTGACGTGCTTGCCAACACCGATGTTGTGAAACTGATTTCTCCCACCCCTCTCACATTGTAACCCCCTGAGGGAGAGGGGACAGTTGAGGAGAATAAAGGCAAAGGTGTCCACATTACTATCTGCTGAGTAGTTTGAAGCCATATCAAAACATCTCAAGACTGTCATTTGTTCCTTTGGGCAAATCAGAACTCGAGATGGAACGTGTTCACATTCTTGATTGAAGCATGGCCAACACTCAAACGTTCTCATGCTCAGCAACTGTTTTCCCTCAGAAATAAAAAATACAGCTGGTTTGGTATTCCATATTTTGCTTTAAAGCATTTTAAGACCTGCCTATAGTTATTTTTAGCGGTGTCAGTAGAAAAACCGTCTCATCTACGTAAGATGGTTAATTTGTCCTTACTCTCTTTTTTCCCTCCCCATCCTCACACATTTCTCAACAGTACACAAAGCACTAAACAGCACTGCCACTGAGATCTTAGCAATTGTTCACAAATATCCATTTTTTTTAGTGGCCCAAGTCCATGTTTGGGTGGAGCCTCTCTTCTAAATTCTGCTCATTTCAAAATCAAGTGTAGTTCTGTCCAAATATCACCTGCTATGTGAAAACTACACATAACTGGAACAATCTCTATGGAAAGAATTCACAACTTAATCTTTATAAGTGTTTTCAATGAACAAGTACATACACGTGAAATTTACAGCATTCATACTTTGTAAGCTTATGTAAACTCTGTAGCATTTGTAAGAACAGAATTATTACTGACAGGTTTTTGAAGGAAAGTTATGTTCTCAACTTTTCTAGCAGGTACCTTCTTTTCAGAGTCAGGCGTCTGATAAATGAAAAAAAAGCATTTACACACTTATATGACATTCTGTGTGCATATCTGCGGTACACACATGTATACACTCAATAGGTTTTTTTTTTTTTTTTTTTTTTTTTTACAGACTAGGGGTATGGATAAATTACAATCACCATTTTATAAAGACAAAAGTTTTTTGGTTTTTTTTTCAAAAATCAGGGGGTAATATGATTTCTAAAAATCAGCCTCGCAGATCAAAGGAGTACTTAAGACTTCCATGAGGAAAAAAATCCCCA
>NW_007729746.1:139680-141341 GCF_000696425.1 Galeopterus variegatus | reverse complement strand
AAAAAAGACAAAAAGGAAAAAAAAAAAAAAAGAAATTACCCAGCTCAAATTCTAGTGATTGCAGCCTGATCTCCATTGCCACTGAACTGGGCCTGTGACCCTGACTAGCCAATGTCTCCCCTTTTCCCAGTCACAGATCTGGAGAGTGAGCTCATGATTCAAGCAGAGCTAGTCAAAATATTTTCTTGAATTACTACGGCTGTGGTGGATAATAGAGGTTTCTTGATCTTTTACCTTGCATCAAAGGCTATAATGAAGTGGTAATCCTGGAGATGTCTAGGGTCATTTTTGCTACCTGTGGAGAGAACATCCCTAAAATTAAGATTCATGCAACAGAGGAAAGAAATGGAGTGAGATACTCCATGACCAAAGCCCACTCTAGCCCTAAGAGATCTTACCAGTATGAGCTAAGACCGTCCTGCTTAAGCAGGTGTAAGTTGTTTTACTAATGCACACAACCAAAAGAGTCCCCGAGTAACAGTGTCCTCATTTTGCCATTTTGGTTTTGGTCCTTAATTTGAGTACTACAGTGTAAGAAACATCCGTACTTCTTTTTTCTCTGACTGACCATTTGATGTCATCAACTACTTACTCTAAAAATGTTTAATCAAACATATACAAAAGTACGTATCTGTAGGCTTTGATTCCTTAATTGGATCCACTTCATGGCACTAAATCTAAGGGATGTGAACTGTAAGCAACGAGAAGGTGCCTTTACTGCTGTCCCAAAGGCCTTTAAGGCATTCTCCCCAAATATAGCATGCACACTAGCACAATCTGATGTCCCATGGGAATAGGTCCCTTTTATACAAAATATGGACAGAAAGGGTTTTTGGAGCTATTTATGAATGCTACCTAAGGTAAGATTTTATGACATGGCTAGAAGTATGCTACATGTTACGCAATAACGCAAGAGATTTCTAATTTCACATGAAATGAACATTCATCAAGTACACTGGACTCATCTCTAATATATAATTCTAAATAAAGTTAGAACCTATGTATGTATCAATACAACAGTAAAGGAAGATCTAAAGAAGCTTGATGCCAAGCAGGAAAGTGCATCACACCCTGGAGCTGGACTGACGAAGATTCCATTCCAGCTGGGCCCAGTAGGACTAAGGTAATATGCAAGTTGTATAGTCTCTTGGGATCCATGTTTTCTCACTTGTAGAGTAAAAATAATACTTCATAGGTAACCTGTACATTACAATAGAATTAGACATGTGGAAGTTCCTAGCAATGAATGTATGAATATTAATTCTCAAGAATATGGTATGAAATTGATGTCAATCAAACTTTTAGAACCACTATGCCAATATCTACAGGAATTTGGATTTTGGAAAAAAGTGTCAGGACTTTAACCAAGTTTAAGCAGACATGTGCAAACTAGTTGAGTTTCTGAGAAAGATAAAAAGGGAAATCCCTAGAAGACAGTAATAAAGAAGGAATGTTAAGCTAGAGTGGTAATTTCCAGAAGACTGTAAAACATAAGGGATACTGAACTAGACATAACTACTTAAGAGGAAAGGCAAAAAACAGAACATGTGGCCTAAAGCCCATTAAAACCTAGGCCTTCAAACAGCTATCCTGAACAACAAAAAAAAGGAATACTGTAAAAACTCCATTTTTTAAATACTTCAAAAAAAAGTTGCTGTAAA
>NW_007729746.1:134162-139356 GCF_000696425.1 Galeopterus variegatus | reverse complement strand
TCCAGAAGACTGTAAAACATAAGGGATACTGAACTAGACATAACTACTTAAGAGGAAAGGCAAAAAACAGAACATGTGGCCTAAAGCCCATTAAAACCTAGGCCTTCAAACAGCTATCCTGAACAACAAAAAAAAGGAATACTGTAAAAACTCCATTTTTTAAATACTTCAAAAAAAAGTTGCTGTAAATCAAGGGTCTCAGTGGTTAACATGAAAGCGTTCCATGAAGAATATAAACACCATATCTGGCCACATGTATACACGGCTTGAATTTAGTGGCATTAAATCCCATGTTAATGAAATAAATTTAAGAACTTTTCTGTAACTCAAATTCCTAGGGTGCCAAAGGACTCCAAAGGAAAAAAAGTTACAAATCAGAAGGAAATGAACCACCATAAGAGAGAGTCAGTTGAGGCCAAAGGGAAAATTAGTTCAATTAGCCCAGTGAGCTAAAATAATCTAAGAGAATCTGTAAGTATATTTATAATTCCTGAAAGGCTGAAACTGAAACTCATTCTGAAAGGACAAGTAACTAAGAAAAAAGAAAATGCAGATTTGTAAAGGAAGTAAAACCTCTAGAATTAAGATACCTATGAAAACCAAAAGAATGTTTAGATAACTATACTGATATTGGACAAAATACACTGTTAGGTTAGAAATATTAATGATACAGAAGATCAGTGCACAATGATAAAAGGAAGAATCCACTGTTAAGATTAATGTAATTTAGTACATCTATGCATTTATTAACAGATTCAAATAAGGAGAATTTAACAACTCAAGTAAAAAGTTGTATATAATGCATATATGTACAATGTTATACCCGATACTTAGAAAAATCTACATTTTTACATATACGTACAGAGAATTTTTAAAGTTTATGCTTAATAGGCTGCAAAGCAAGTTCCCACTAATACCAATAAATCCATAGTATATAGCCCAATAAATTTAGCAATCAATTCAATTAAGTTAGAAATGCAATGTCATTGGAAATAATGAGAGCAAAAAATTCCCATATTTAAGCAGTTGAAAATAAAATTAAATATTATGAACCAAACAATACATCATGGTGGAAATTTCAAAATATTTAACACTTGAATAAGAATGAAGATACCACATGTCATAATTCTTGGGCTATTCAAAG
Organism: Galeopterus variegatus; assembly: GCF_000696425.1. Classification (NCBI taxonomy): domain Eukaryota; kingdom Metazoa; phylum Chordata; class Mammalia; order Dermoptera; family Cynocephalidae; genus Galeopterus; species Galeopterus variegatus. Next base: position 138,212 of record NW_007729746.1, on the reverse strand, counting down.
GCAAATTTACAGCTTTAAATGCATATAATAGAAATAAAAAAGACACAAAAAAATCAATGAGATTATTTGCAATTTAGAAATTTGCAGGAAAAAAAAGAATAAACTCAAAGAAAGTAAATAAAGGAAAGAGACATAAGCAGACATTAATAGAAAAATAAACAACAAAATTAAAAAGTGAGAATCAAAACAAAAAAATAATTTAAAAACTCCAATGAAAGAGACCTCTGGATAAATTTATGAAGAAAAAAAATGCCAGTAAACAGTTTGGGGAATGAAAAAGGACACATAACTCTAAAAATCATATGTGGATATTGTGAATAACTTTTTTCCAATATTTGAAAACATAAATGAAACTTCCTAAATAATTTCCCAAAACTGACAAAGTAGAAAACTCAAATAGATCTGTGCTATTGGTTGAATTGCATTCTCCCAAAATTCATATGTTCAAGTCCTAACCCTTAATACCACAGAATCTGACTATCTATATCTATACTTACAACTCTTTAGCTCAAAGTATGGCTTTGACTGTGTTTAATCATCTCAAATGATAAATGACTAGATTTGCATTTATCATACTTTGAAAATACAGCAACATACTGATAATATGTGGTAACCATGGAAGACACCATGACATGAGTGATCCAGAGATAGGATCATATTTCCAGTGTCTTAGTTAATGGTTTTATATGGGATGATTGTGTCTAGCATCTCAACCTTGGGTTCATTCCAAAGTAAAGATAATTTCTCAAATACTCTATTATTTACTGTAGAGTGTTCCAGTTTACAATGAAGGGCTATAGTTAGGAAAAAAATAGAGCAAACATTTTTGAAATTAATGTTAAAGAGAAGCCAAAGGCTATATTTTCCTGTTGGTGTTATTTGTATTTTGTCTTGGTTTTGTTCGTGCATGTGTATACATACTTGTTTGTGTGTGTGTGTGTGCACATGTGTGTGTTTGAGACCTTTATGTCTATCTGGTTTGGGGGCAAAAGGGTACAGAAAGGTGCTGGAAGAGAGCTGTGTGGCCAACACGCAAAATTACCTTATTTTCAACTTGCCCACTTAAATTACGTGGAGTCAAATTTGGAAAATCCTTTCCATTTTCCACCAGGATTTAGACCTACATAATCTGTCTACATATTTTTCTTTCAAAACCTGGCCATTAGCTGTGTAATACCTTCCCTCAGGAGGGATATAAGTCTCTTGTCTTAAAAATGGAATGTATTTCTTACATTGCCCCAAGGCAAGTGAATAGTATAACGATTTCACATCAGAGGAAGCATCTCTCTCTCTATGACCCCCCTTGCAGTGTGTGTTTAAGATAAAGATTCCATCTGACCCCTCTGGGGTCATCATTTTTCACACTGTATCATTTCTCCTTCTTAAAGGCTTTCTTCTTTGCTGGTCTCCTTTTCATAGTCACTAAACACTAAACTACTTTCCTGTTAGACTTCCATCCCGTTGACCCTTCCATGTGCTTCAGTTGGTATGAGTCTTTACCTTGAAATGTTTTAATAAAAAATGAGGGAGTGGGATCAAAGAAACAGATGTTGATTTTGAGATACAGATTGCAGCCCAGCAGAAATAGCAGATTGGTAAAGGTTTATTTTCTTTAATAAACAAGTTCTTCCAAATTTTGTGCTATGAATGTGTATTCTACTCACCGGCTAAAGATTCAGACTTCCTGAAAACTAACAAGAGTTATAGCACTAAAAGCCAGGTGATTAAATTAGAATTTTCTTAGGAGAAAGACATTGTGTTTTCATGCCTGTGTTTTTCTGAATGAGTATCAGATTTCTGAAAATGGAAAGATGACCACAGTTGAATTCTGAACATTCTTAAGTCATGAGATTTTGATAGGCTACTCGCAGTTTCTTTGGCCCAGCTGAAGCACAGAGCCCCACAGAGAGGTAAAGCTGTTGAAGTTTGCTTTTCTGCTGTTTTGGCAAAGGGGCAAGAGTTCATGGCACAGCTATCAGGAGTTAACAGGGGAAGGCTGAGATGTGAATCACCACACTGATTTCCAGTGAAGTTACAGTACTGCTTTGCATCTCTGAAATAACATCTGTTATTTGAACCATAAAACACACACACTGCAATCTCCTAGAAATTAACTACAAATTGTTTTTATTCTCTTGTTTAATGATCTTTATGAATCAATTAGAACAAAAAATAGCATTATGCAAGCAGAATCCAGAGAAGACAAATTAAATTTCAGTGACACAACATTAACTACTATTAATATTTCTTTAACTAAAACCACAAAAACCCATTGGACATTAATTCCAAAGTAATCAACAAACAGCCAAGACTAATTTTGGTAAAAGTAAAACTCTGGCAAGAATTTACTGCAGAACTTGGATTTTTTTTTATAGTACTTCTAAAATAATTTTCATGTTCTGGATCTTTGATCTATATCTGCCTGATTGATATAGATTTTCTCTGGAAGTAAGAAGACAGGAAAGTTGGGAATTTGGTTAGTAATACTGAATAATTATACACATGCACACATATACATTATGCATGTTTACCACCTTGGAAATACTTATTGGAACTGAATATGTTCTGTATAATTGTAAAATTTCATCTGATTCACCTCCGTATTTCCAGCCTCAGTACAGGGCAGGAACATGCAAACATTCAATAAATATTTCCTGAGTCAAAGAACTGTACTACATAGTGCTTAGAATCAAACAATTTATAGTTTAGCACTGAAAACCAGCTTGTCACCACTCCAGGTGATCTTACCCATGGTTCTTAGAATTATATTCAAATATTCCAAGGCTGGAGAGAAAAGTATGCTCATATTTAATCCCATAAATATTTTATGGTATATTTAATATGCACACAGACGAGCGCTAAGTCTCTGTTCTTAGTTTATGATTTTTCTCTGTGCAGTTTTGCCCTGTCCTGTTAGTCTGGGACTGGGGCTACAGCAGGATACTGCCATGCATGGAGGCTCATGGCTGCCAGCGTGGCAGCAGGCACCGGCCTCAGTGCGGTGACATATCTATTTAATTAACACAGCTGTTGTAGCTACTGTGTGAAGTACAGAATAGTAGAACTGTTCTGGAAAAGGCATAGCTCATAAAATGGAAAATATGAACAAAATTTCTGGAAACAAAAGGCCCACATCTCCCCGCTTTTGAAAAAGGAAACATCTATTCTTTATATTTTGCCAATCTAGAGGTTCAAACCAAAGAGTTCTTGACATGTATTTTGTATTTCCTAAATTATGATCCTTGTTTAAATTTTTCCCAGTAGGAAAACCTGCAAAGTAAAATTGCTTTGTGTAAAATGACCCATTAACTAACATTGTACCAAGGGTTTGCTGCTTTCCCCCTTCAATTTTAGCATAAAAGTCACAGAAACTGTTTCCTTAGCTTAACACAGATATAATATTCTTCGGTTGGGAAATAATCTCGTCAAAAATAATCACAAGCAAAATGCCATGGCTGTAATGAAAGCAGTGAGAGTCCAGTTGCTATTCTTCAGGTTTCAAGATGTTTATGTGCAATCTTGATGCCCCATTAAATTTCATAGGGAGGAAGAGAAATTGTTACGTGATGTGAGGAAACTAGAAAGTCAGAATGTGAATAAGTAGAAGGGTACGAATTAAATTAACTGCTAATGGTTTGAAAAGAACCCCTCCCTGTTCCCACTTTAGCAGTATTGGTGGTTAACTGGATATGACAGGTGATGATATAGAGAAGAAAGTCAAATATATATGATGGGACTTCAAAAGTTCATAGAAAGATTCATATTATCTTTAAACCTATCTGTGAACTTTTTGAAATACCGTTGTGTTTAAGGCTTTTGCAGAATGGAGTAAATGAGATAAGATCTCTGAGTTCTGAAAGTCAAAGTCGTCCTACCTATCTGTGAACTTTTTGAAATACCCTTGTATTTAAGGCTTTTGCAGAATGGAGTAAATGAGATAAGATCTCTGAGTTCTGAAAGTCAAAGTCCCCATTTAACAGATGACAAAATTGAGACTCAGAAACGAGAAGTGACTTGCCTAGAGAACCTCAGGCAGTTAGAAGCAGAGTT
>NW_007729746.1:117145-133755 GCF_000696425.1 Galeopterus variegatus | reverse complement strand
TTGAGACTCAGAAACGAGAAGTGACTTGCCTAGAGAACCTCAGGCAGTTAGAAGCAGAGTTCAAAATAGGAGGCTATAGGTAATTGCTTCTGGACCTTACATTTTCCACCGAGCTAAAGATGTTATGTGTACAATGACATATACACAACGAAATGATTACTGCAGCAAGCAAATTGACCTATTTCCTCATACAGTTTTTTTTTGTCATTAGAACACCTGAAATCTACTCTTTTAGCAAATTTCCAGTATTATTAATTATAATCATGATATACACTAGATCTCTAGATTTATTCACGCTACATAACACAACTTCGTACCCTTTGGCTAACATCTCCCCATTTCTCCCACCTCCCCATCCCTGGTAACCACCGTTCTACTCTATTTTTATTTATTTGACTTGTTTTGATGCCATTTATAAGTGAGGTCATACAAAATAAATCATTTAAAGGAAAAAAATTCAAAGTTTAACTTAGAAAAGATGTTATACAAATTAAAGAAACCCAGCTCTCCTACATGTATTTTCCCTTTTCCAATCCTTCCCAGCACATTCCTAACACAGTGGTTCTCACAAGTATGTTACTAAATAAATATTAGTTGAACAAATGAGTGAATGAATAGTCACAAACATATTTTTGTAGTATATGACATAGTTTTATGCTTGTTTCCCTATTGCTATTTCTTTATATTTACTAACGTTTCCAGCTGTTCTTTGCCATTTAGGTTACCTTTATGTTTCAATGAACACCTTTATTTGTCTGGTTTATTTCTTCCCTGTTGCTTGGTTTAGCATAAATTTTCAGAAAACAGATCAATCAGGTCAATGGAATATGCATTATGACTCTATCCCATAGCTAAATTGATTTCCCCAATAATTTTATTAATCTATAATGATACCAATGGAGTCGTGGTGGAACAGTTTGATCACAACCGAAATTAGAATTAGCGAGAATCATAAAAAATGAAAACCAAATAGAAAACTAATTGAAAATTGCTTGTTCTTTTCATTTGCTTTATTGCATTGTGTATTTATATATATATATATATATATATGTAACTGTATTTACCCCATTTTGAATTATCTCTTATGTTCCTTAGTATCTTATTTTAAGACTTAGGTATAGACCTCTCCCTTCCCTTCACATTTGATAAGCTAATCACTGTCTTCCACACATTATGATTTAGCCATGAGGCTGAGGTGATGGAGGAATAATAGGACAGACTGAAAGTCTTCCTTTTAAAACATTCATAAAATATCCTGACATGAAATTCATTAAAAGAACCCCTATCTACATGCATAATTTTAAAAAAGAAATCAACAGTTCTCTAACAGTAAGATAAAAGTTGAATAAGAGCAAAGTAAATAATAAAGATGTAATATGTATTTTAGTATATAAGTGCTCAGGTATAATTCCAATAGAAGATATAATGAGGCTGGCATATGCAATATCACATAGGAATGTGACAGCTACAACTGCCAACCAGCACATGTGTGTTTCTGTCACCTCCCAGTACCAAGAGTAGCATTGCTACCAGTATTGTGTGCAAATGTACTAAAAAAATAAAATTCTCAATATGTTTGGTTGTTATATTCTTGGAAAATTCTCTCTAGTCACCTCCCAGTACCAAGAGTAGCATTGCTACCAGTATTGTGTGCAAATGTACTAAAAAAAATAAAATTCTCAATATGTTTGGTTGTTATATTCTTGGAAAATTCTCTCTCTATATTTATATATGCATATGTTTATGTGTAAAAAAGAGTTATAATATAGGCCTAGATAATTTTATGAAGAATTCTTACTTCCTCAATTTCAAGAAGGACATTGGAAGGTCATCCAGGCACAGGACATACATGTTGCTGGATGGGAACTCTCATGCTTTGTAGGATGTATGGCATCCCTGAAGTAAATGCTCATGCAGTCCTCCAACCATTATAATGCCCCAACCTCAAAATAGCCCAACACATTTCTAAAATCTCCCCAGGGATGGTGTAACTATTAAGAGCCACTGGCAGAGGAGAAGTTGGGGCTAGGCAGAGGCAGAGTTAAACAAACAAAATGCCCGGGAATTATGGGAAGAGGAAAAAAGGGAGGTAGTTTAGACTTTTGTACTCAGATCTCTCTCCTCTTCTTTCCTGTCCAGAGGAGAAAGTATTTCTACATAAGTAGAAAGGAAAACCAAGGACGGAGGCACCCAGCTTCGCACTGAGGGCTCTGAAAGGAGATGGCATCGTAGACTTCCCCATCCTGAACCCACTTGGAGGATGACCACATCAAAGCTCAGTGACCAGCACAGTGTGTTCAGGCAAAAGGAGAGCCTGAGTTTAGCTTTCCTAAACCAGCTTTGGTTCTTCTGTGGCTTGGAGGGAAGCCTAAAACTCCCACTTGCTCTGAGAGGGGATGCAGAAAGCAGCTGGTATTCTGGATAAGGATTAGGGTGGAGGGGGTGACCATGAGGGGGACAAAGTTGCCTTGTGCAGAGAGCTGCAAGGCGGCCCACCTGGGTCAGAATCACGGCCAAATCTCAGGGAGGTTGTAGAACTAAGAAAGCAGAGGTGGAGCCGACTCAGCCAGGGGGAGGAGCAGCAGCTGGGCCCTCACAAAGCTGAGAAGGAGTCCAGGCCATGAGTGCCCCACTGCAGATGTCATCTGACCACACATGCCAGCAGGGCATGCCTTGTGAGGCAGACGTGTGACTTTCCTGCAGCAGAGGCTGGTCAGGACCCAGAGAGCAGCACAGGACGCTGAAGGCAAAGCCACAGTTCCCTGCCTCTCCCCACTGTCTTAAGGTCACTGTGGCCATCTCTTCCCTCCACTCAGACTCTATTCAAGAGAATTTAGCAGCAAGAAAGCAAAAATACAAGAGACTGAGAATTTTTACCTAAAGAAGTTGAGTTTAATTACTACATTGGACTCAGACAAAAATTTGCTCGAAAGAACCAAATTAAGAATTAAAGTCTTTCCTTTTCCCCAACCTGTAGGTTGGGGGAGGGGATGTAAGAGCAAATTATAGAAAAATTAAACATAGACATACTCTTTGCACATCTCAGTGTAGTGTGAGCAAATTTATATGTCATTAAATCATTTAATTAGAATTTAATCATAATTCAATAGAACATAAGCTCCATGAAGGCAGGGATATTATCTGACTTCTTTTCTGTTGTATCCCCAGCACCAAAAACAATGGTTGGTATGCAGCAGGTGCTCAAAATTTTTCCCATTTAAACAAATAAGTATTATCAATTATAGCAACAAGACTAGTAATCATAATAGTAGCAATCTTCATTTATTGAGAAACTAACATTAAGGATATAGAATTGGAATTATCAACCCATGCTACCTTTCACCATGCAAACCAGGATTTAATTTCAATAGTTCAACTAATACTCACAATACAGATACGAGTACATCCTTGTCTCAATTCATTTCATGAATTTATCTCAATTCAATTGATTGATTAAAATTAAATAATATTTAAAATTCACTTCCTTAATCACACTTGCCACATATCAAGTGGCCATTCAATAGTCATATGTGACTTGTGGCTACCATATTGACTGGGCAGTGTGGCTCTAGAAGCTAAACGAGCAAACCTTGTAGAACATTTCCATCATTGCAAAACATTCTACTGGACAGCGCTGACTGCAGTGTTAATAAAGCTTCTAGTCATTTCTAAAGACCTCTCCAAAGATTTTTTCCTCTTCAAAATGGTAATAGTTGAGAGAAAGTGTTCCTTGTACCTCTCTCAGTGGCTGAGAAAACCTGAAATCTTACATTTGCTGATACCCATTTCTAATTTTTTATATATTTCTTTCTATAATAGGGCTTAGGGATACTGTACATTTGTGTATGCATATACTGATTAACTTGCCTGTATCAGGAGCCTAATGACTCCATGGGTGAGTTTATTGGGAGGGAACATCTTTATTTAATAGAGATGATTAGAATGTAGTGAATAAAATAAGGAGATTCTCTTTACCTTTCCTTCAGAGGCCTGTGCTGAATCAGGTCAGTTCATCTCATTATATATTTCTTGTCCATAGAAATGGGACCAGGAAGGAGATGTGGAAAACAAATGAATGGAATAGCTGCTGTGCAAAACACTTACTCTCTAGGGGGTGTCTTTTCAAAGATAGGACTTCTAAAAGTTAATATTTATTCACAATATTGAGAGTATTTGAGTACTTCAATGCTTGACACAGAATCAAATTTTGTCTGATCCCCTAAATATAAAAGGATTATAGGTTAAAGTTATGTATTTTGTACACTATAGCCAGCCTGCACCACACCCAAGTTTAGGCTAATGAAAAAGTTGATTAAAACTCAGAAGATGAATATCCTTATTGCCCCAGGAAGCTGAAGCCACTGCCCTGATCTGGTGATCATTTCCTTCAACAATACTTCCTGAGAAAAGACAGCCTTCTAATATTGATTTGATCACCCCATATGGGACACAAATACTGATAGTCAACTCTGTACCCCATTAATGTTTAAATAAAAATAATTTTTTAAAAACTAAAAAATTAAAAAAAAAAATAAGACAGCACTTAGAAAAAATTTTTTTCCCGTTTAAGTTTAGTTCTTAACAAGTAAGTTTTAATTATCTAGAAAAATCACTGACCCAAAGTACTCCACAATATCAAATGCAAAAATACTGTAAATCATTACCAGTATTGGTATTTTTTTAATTTAAAACACTAATGTTATCCTAAAACTATTGCTCACGTTTCATTGGTGTTCAAAAACTTCTAATGATGGTTATTATCCAAAACACTATTTATGTGCAAGATTTTGCTTTTCTCACATTTTTCTTTCAAATAACATTGAACTAGAGTCCAAACATTAAGCCCAAGGAAAAAGAAATAGCCAAGAATTAAACTACTAACCTCCCAGCCTCAGTTTCCTCATCTGTTGTATAAGACTGATGATTGTATACACCTCATAGATTTGTTGTGAACAATAAATGACATAGTGCATGAAGACAATTGGCATGGTACCTGGCATATCGGAAGACTCCAACAGATGCCAGTAGTGATGTCATTTATATGTTTCGTTTGTTAGGCTCTGATTATTGATGCCAGCTTTGAAATGACATCCAGGGCTCCTGCACTGGGCACAAGCCGATAAGAGCGTACAGTGGAGCACAGGAATGGTGACACTGAGAGCACGAAGGTGAAGGACTGCTACCCATGCCCAGCTCTGAGCTGAACTGCAGGACTGGGGGTTTCATCAGAGCTTTGGGCTGCTGGCAACAGTAGCGGCGATAGCAAAAGAAACACACTCGGTGTCAGAGACGTGGGTTCAAATCCCGGCTCAGACCACGATGAGTTCCATAAAGTTAGGCAAATTCCTTAGATGCTCAAAGCCTCAGTTTCCTCATATATCAGTAAGGTTTAATGAATAACTCACTCACAGGATTTTTAATTAGATTTGATCGGAATCCTCAAGAAAGCAACTAGCAGTTAGCTGCAAGGAGGACAACTGTAAGCAATGAGCTGACTCAGAGAAAGTCATCTGGGCACCCAGTGAAAGTTACCCAGTTGACATGAAAGTCACAAAGCTCCTGAGAAGTCTTCCTATTCTCATGACACAGTCTTTAAGTCGAACAGTCCAAAATGTAAGTTTATGAACTAGAATGACTCCATGACAAAGAATTCACATTCATGAGCGACAAGGAAATGCGGTGTTTTACACAATCCTCTATTTTTTCAATTCAAAGTACTATCCTTTAAGTCCCTTCTGCTCTGAGGACTAAAATGAAGTATCTTTTTTACAGAAGGGTGTGTGTGTGTGTATTCAAATGACTTAACCAAAATTTAGTTTAATCAGAAACTGTTGGCCCAACATATTTCCTTTTTATTTACTGGTCTTTGAAATTCAGAAGTCCCTGCGGTGTTTTACACAATCCTCTATTTTTTCAATTCAAAGTACTATCCTTTAAGTCCCTTCTACTCTGAGGACTAAAATGAAGTATCTTTTTTACAGGTACTAGAGTAGGTGGAGGCAGAAGGGTGTGTGTGCGTGTATTCAAATGACTTAACCAAAATTTAGTTTAATCAGAGACTGTTGGCCCAACATATTTCCTTTTTATTTACTGGTCTTTGAAATTCAGAAGTCCCGTTTAATACATCATTCTCCTCATGTGAAGTACATATAGAGAAGACCCCTACATATGAATTTATTATATAGAAAACAGAATTATCCTTGTTTGATTATATAAATGTTCATGGAGGTCACCACACTCCAGAAGGAAGCTGGGACATTGTCAGTAGTTTCTCTTCTCACCACCACAAACTATTATCTACATCTGAAACTTCCCTAGGGAAAAAAAAAGATGCTCTTTTTCTCTCTGCTGATTACTCAAAAGATTTAGCATTCCTTCTAGGTCCAGGGTGGGTAAACTATGGCCACAGGCCGAATCTGGCTCACTGACGTTTTGGTAAATAAAGTTTTATTGGAACACAGCTACATCCATTCATTCTCCTAGTGTCTGTGGCTGCTGCAACTACAAAAACAACATTGAGAGTTGCATCAGAGCCCTTTTAGCCCACAAAGCCTAAAATATTTACTGTCTGGTCCTTTATAGAAAAAGTTTGCTGACTTCTGTTTTAGGTGATAGCTTTTTTTTTCCTTTTTAAATGAGGTCATGGAATATAATATCCTATCTAATACAAGATTTAACTGAAAGCTTTGAACATTGTATAGTAGATTGAGCCCTTCAGCTGCATATAAAGTTTGACTGGGAAGAAAGTGCATAGCTAAAACTATATTTAAGAATGAAATTGTAACGGTGTAAATGGACACACCACTCTCTGAGGAAACATCTTCTCCGCATCTCCTATTATCCAAAGCTCTGAAGCAGAACTTCCTGCCTCATCACAGTCATTGGGAATTACAGCAAAGGCTTAGTAAGGAAACGGTAATTGAAATTCAACCCACTTTCTATCCCTCTTCTCTTTCATAAACGTAATTAGTTGGAAATTCGATGTATTGAGAAAGACATAGTAAGTATCTAAGCTCTGGTATGGTGAAATGAAATGGCACATAAATAAAAGAGTCAGAGAAACCCTACATAGAACTTTACAGAGATTGAGCTTAACGTCTAAAAGGTGGACAAGTTACGGAAAAACAATGGCTGGCCTAGAGAGAGAGATTTGTGGCTCTTTTATGATCAAAATCTCACTTCTCAGAAAGAAGCTGTTACTGACATTTTTACTACTGTTTAAATAATAACAGCAGCAGCAGCTGGCACCATGGCTGTGCCATACTGCCCCTCGCATTTAGAGAGTGTTTAGAGAGTGCTTACTGTGTGCTGGGCCCTATGCTAAGCTTTTCATCAGTCTTCATAACAGCTCTAAGGGGGAGGAGGTACATCTCCTATCTTCTTTGTAAAGATAAGAAAACTGAGGATGAGAGGAAAATAAACATGCATAAAAATGTGACAAAATGCAAATACTTTTATATTTGTGTAATATTCATATACATAGATTTATATAATATCAAAAGATCTACCATTTATACATTATTTTGTAAATCATTCAAAATGAATATTGAATCAGAACTATAAATCACAGTTTTTCCTTCCCTGTGCCTAAGCAGGTAACTGATTGATTGTAGGAAGTACTACCATAAAAAAAAAAATCTGACCAACTATATTTTAAATTACCCAGAAAAGTGCTTAGCACTTAGAAGGTATTCAATAAATATAAGCTGATACAAATCTGAAAGATAGTTATGGTAGACTGTCAGAGTAATGCACTCTCATTTATTCATGCCTCCTTGCATCCAAGAGTTCTAGGAAGTCTACTCCCACACCAACTCTGGGCTTAGTCACATGACTTGCTTTGGCCAATGGTTTGATAGCAATTGTGAGGCAGAAACTTAAAAAATGTACTTGCACCCTGGGACCCATCCTCTCTTGCTGCTCTTAGAACCCCATGAACTCCCTGTGGATGAGCCTGGGCTAGCCTGCTGGAGAATGAGAGATACATAACCCATTAACCTAAGGTACCATAGCCAACAGCCAACCAACCATCAGATATGTGAGTTAGGTCACTGGGGACTAACCAACCCCCAGCTGACCCATCCATTGACCACAGAAGCAGGAGAGAGCCCAGCTAAAATCAGCCCAACTCAGCCCAGCCCAGAAGAACTGTCCAGCAGTTCAAACAAATAACTAACAAATAAATGATTGTTATTTTAAGCCACTAAGTTCTAAGGTGGTTTATTACATGGCAAAGTTAACTGATTCTCTACTTCCAAAAGAAAAGTATGTTATTTTCATCATGGGAAACAAGAGAACTATATAGTCTTGGTAAAAGAATGAAGATCTTTTACCCAGTCATCACAGGGATCATTGCTTCAGGGGGCCCTTTACAACTGATTTATGTGGTAGGCATATAAAGACAAGTAGTCATATTGGACAATGTGGCAGTTGGTATTAGATTTATACATATTTATGTAGCACATGTTTAATTGTCTACTTAGCTGTCCATCTTTTGCCCCTCGAGTAGATGGTTATTTATAATAATTGTGATACTTTAACTGGCTAACACTCTAAACACAGCTTCTTCCTTTGGATACACTAGGAAAAAAAACAAATCAAACAAAAAAAAAAAGCCACCAAAGCTCCAAAGAGCTATTATAATTGTTTTACAGTTTCAATAGAAAACATCCTGTCTGTTATGCTTGCTTCCGGAAACTCTAATGATAATAGTGTTTGTTGCTACTGCTTAATTCCCCCTTAGGGTGTCTGCCTTTTACAGTTACAATTACAATTGGAAAGTCATTCAACCACATGTTCACATCAATTTATCCATTAATTTATTTGACCTGTTAATCCATTAGTTACTCATCCAATAACCCATTAAACTGCTTAAGATAATATTTGCAGTCCCTTGTGTAGGATGCCTTAGGGTCAAAGATGAAGAATCCAAATTATTAATGATGAAGCTATTTTATTCATTTTGGAAACTTTGATAGTGCTATAAAGCAAATTGTGAATGCCTTCTTAATTACATGACTGCAGAGGAGCTCATAAAGGCCAATGATAGGGTAATAACTCAATCCTAGGCTCTTACTATCACTCAACCAGTTCATTCTCTATCCAGGCAAATACACTGAAAGACACATGTATGTGGGAGAAACATGATACCTGGCACTATCAGAGATAAAGTGGAAAGAGACTAGGTTCTGTCCTTAAAAGCTGATCATCCGAGCTGAGGAGACAAATTTACAAAGTAACTACTTATAATTCAGGGAAAAAAATAAAAGAAATAAGACCTACCCTAACAACTTGCTGTGGGAAATAGAGAGGCTTGGGCAAACCTAGGAAGCCTTGAGAAATGATCCGGCTTCTACCAATGTCATAAGCTCAAAACTTACAGGACACAGACTTTAAGGGAATGAATCTAGCTAAGGGAAAGAAAAGCAAATGAAAATGATGGCAACAGTGACCAACCAGAAAACTTACACCCTGTCAAAAGTGGCAGCTCTGCCTACTGCTATGGAAGCTCATGAGACCAGAGTTGCCAGATCTTCTGATCTTTATGAAATCTATAACTCTACATGAAATCATTTACTTTGGAATTATATGTACCCAATTCAAATTAATTTTTAAAAAGCTACACCAAGCAAAAAAAAAAAAAACCCATCACAGAAATTTTGAATATGGGCATCTGGTGACCTTCATGATAGAAAGCATTCTGGGACGAGCAAAGTATGGAAGAGTGAAAACGTATGGTGAATTTAGGGCAGAGTGTGTGGCTCAATATAGCAGATGGATGCGAGGTATTACTAATGAATATATGTAATGACCAGCTGAACTATGTTAACATATTACCATTATTGATAGAATATTTTAAGAATTTATAATGATAATCAAAAAGGTAAAAATAGAGTGTGAATTTTGTTGTTGGTCTATAAAGTGGATTAGCCACTACTTTGGATGCCCCTATTCTGTGAAACATCTGCCCAGTATCTTTACTGCTCTGCTTCTTGTTAGGGACTTCAGAGAGAGAGAGATGAGTATAAACCAAGGTCAGACACAGATGATGGTAGAAGTGACCCCTGACATTCCTGTACTTAATCAGACCAAGGAGTGTGCTAAGAAAAACACACACTGAGGTGTGGAAACCGTAAAATATCACCAGGAAAATGAGAGAGGGGTTGGTTAGAAATGCAAGCCACCTGCTGATATTGGACAAGTGATAGTAAGAGACAAATCTGGACTTTGGAAGTGTTAAACCAACACCCAGTCCCTTCTTTCATTTTTTAAAATTGTTTCTCCTAAGTAATTAGGTACTGCATCCCTCCAACTCCCCACCTGAGTTGTCTTCAATCTAACTCCTACTCCTGGCTGATCTAATAGTCTCCACCCCCGCCCTTTCTGACTTTTCCAAATACTAATAACAGATGCATGTCCACTCTCTGCTTTGGAATGTCTCCACATTTAAGAATTAAAAATGCCATCAGTACCAAAAAAACAAAACAAAACCCTAAAATAACAACAAAAAGAGCTTTAAAGAAAGAGGTGCCACTTTATCTGTATTTCTAAACTTTCTGAATGTTTTCCAACTCATATTCTTTAATGAGGCTAACCAGGCCAATACGTCTTTCAACGTTAGCTGCATATTTTTTCTACTACAAAACTAAGACATGCACAAAAATCGTAACACCAACACCACACTACTTTTCTTCAGTGCTTTGCAATTACAAATTCTTTCACAATTATCTCCCTTAATCTTCACAAGAAGATTATAAGGTTGTATTATTCTTTCTTGGAGGGTTGGGGAGATGAGGAAACTGGGACTTACCTAAAGTGACAAATCAAATAAAAATGGTAGAACCAGGTAAGTGTCATAGAAACAAAAAGATTTATTGAGGTTTTACTATGTAGCAGGCACCTTATAGACATTTTATACGTATTCTTTCATTTAATCCTTACAACTGTGTGAGGCAGGCACTAAATTTTCCTGTATTTTACTATATTTTACAGGTGACAGAACTGAGGTATGAGAACTGATGAAGGTCACCCAGTGACCTTCGGGGTGGTGCTAGAATTAACTGAACAATCTGGCCCAGAGCACATGCTCCTCAAGGTCATAAAATATCACCCCTCCATGATGCCAACTCTGTTGGTTCCCTGTTTCCAAATCTACTGTTCTTTTAACTTTGCCCCAATTGTTTCACTTGTAAAGCTGGAGGACAAAGCCTACCTACTTGTTCCATAGATTGACAGAGGATGTCATTAGTCTTCCTCAAAAATGATTCTAATACACATATTTCTGTTTTCCCATATTTTAACATTTTTTGTTATACTGTGGCATGATCATCCACCTCCAGGATTTGGAAGTTTTACATATTTATTCACTTCTGGGCTCTCAATAGAGTACAAAATACCTGACAAAAATACATTTGATACAAGAAAATAAGTGGAAAAAAGTAAAGACTACACACATGTTGATGTCATGATATCCTGTGCCTTTATTAGAAGTAAGCTTAGTGATGTGGTTCTAAAGTTTCTAGCAGACAATGTAGAAAGGAAAAAGTAAAGACTACACACATGTTGATGTCATGATATCCTGTGCCTTTATTAGAAGTAAGCCTAGTGATGTGGTTCTAAAGTTTCTAGCAGACAATGTAGAAAGGATAATCCATAACATAAGATGTAGTTTCTGTAAATCCAGAATTCAGTTCCAGTCCTGTCTTTACAATCAAAGCATCTCACCTTTATCTTTGGTTGCTAATATTTCCAATCACTATAAACAGCTCATAAGTGAAACCAGTACAAATAAGCATCCACCTTAGTGTGTTAACTGAGGATCCTGACCACAGATATCTTCCCACCTAGGCTGAGGGTACCCAAAGTACCTGCTATTAGAGAACCACCCTGAGGGAAAACATGGAAGCAGGTGATTGACTGTAGAGGACTTCCATGAGGGTATTTCTGGCAGGGAGAAGATCACTAGGGTGCTTCTCTGTCCATCTCCAACTCTTATATCCACACTGAAAAATTCATCAGGTTAGCCAATGGTCACTCCCAACTTCACCAGCTTGTGGGCACCAGCTTCTGGGCAGGGCATACATGAGCATCGATGTACTTGAAAGCTATCTCAATCGACTCCCCTCTACGTATTCACGATAATCGTGCAGCAGCCCACTCAGTCTTGGGTGTGCTTTTAGAATTTGAAGTTTTCTGAAAGTCAGCAGGGTATTAAAATACATGGTTAGAATATAAAGTGGGGAGTGGGAAGTGGTGGTCTGATAAAAGATGTTCTCTTAGGCAGCGAGTGCTGAAAAGAAGATTCAAGAACAGCTGCTGGAGGCAAATTAACAGTATTACAAGGCTAATGTTTCACATGATATGAAGAAAAAAGGAGGCGATTTCTCTCTTAATGAGGGTTAGCAATGAACAGATTACCATGGGTAATATTTAATTTAATGGGTCTATTTAATTTGTAAATTTCTACAAAATATCAATTACTCTAGGCATAGCCTTTATCTAACCAAATAAGCAGATAACATTCCCACAATTCTAACATTACTTTTTACAAATGAAAGAGGGCTAATTATACCATACACAGTATATGCAGGGGTGAAAAAAAATAAACAACAAAAAACATTTTGTAGTTCAGGAAAAACTCGACGTTGAAAGGCCTTTGGTGACCAAAACAGGAGGAGGAAACAAACAAACAAACAAACAAAATAAGGAGAAAGGAAAACAACGATAAAATATTGAGAAATTCTGAGTCCCTTTTGTTCTGCTCAGACACCATTTGTCAGGTATGGAAGCCCTCTGCTGGTCAAGACTGTACACCAGGCGATTCACTACAACTCTGACTTTCTCAAGGGAAAGAAAGATTTTTTCCCCAAAATTGCAGTTGGACTTGTCTTTAAAATTCTTTTAAAGATTAATCAAATATTGATTGAACCTAAATAATTTGTTTTCTGAAGAGAAGAGAGGCACTTATTCTAGGTACCTAATTGTGCTAGACACTTTCTTACAGATGCATTTCTGTGACTGAAAACATGAACCATGCCCTGGTGGAAACCCTCTGCCCACACCAACTAGTTCCTCTCCACTTGGTGCTTAGGACATGCTTCTTGTCTGTGTGACTGGTGAGCTTTAGCCAGATTTCTTGAGTTCTCCACAGCCACTACGTTTTGCATGATTTGGAGGGTTTAGTCCTAAAAGTTATTCTGCTTCCTGAATTTGGTTCATTAAGCAAATAATAGTCATAATGTAATAGAAAATAATCTCATTCTTGGAGGAGGCTAAAGTAGGACTAAAGCAAGCACGAGAAGGCAAACCGGATCAAGAAGCTGTGAGCGTGACAAGAGGAGGGGAAGCCATTAGGCCCTAATGCTTTGGACACAGCACAGCCGACCAAGGACAAAAACAGATGAGTCTCTAGTATCCCCTCTGTAAGAGTCTCTTTAATTAATCCACTGGTATTTATCTTAACATACTCCTTTGATGTTCCAAAGAAACTTGCCCAGAGCTTACTCCATTTTAAAACAGCCAAGGGGCCAACCATGCTCTGTGGAACAAGATACAACTTGTTTTTGTTTTTGTTTTAAAAAAAATAGGAACAGCATCAAAAACAAAGTCTAGGTCATCTAGAAGAGAAGTTTGCAGGGTATTATGATGCATGGTTCATTAGTAGGCACTTATGTAGAACAAAAAGAATAAATTAAGTTAAGGTTGTAAGGCTCTATAGCCAGACTGAAGGGATTAAATCATGGGTGGGTGACCTCTGCAAGTTATTTAACCTCTCTGTGTATTAGTTATTCATCTGTAAAATGGGGATGGTAATGGAATCTACCTTATAAACTAGTATGAAGGTTAAATGAGTTAACATATATAAAGGGCTTAAAAGAGCACTCAATACCCAATAGGAATCATTTGTCATTTCATGTACCATCTAAGGCAGGGGTAATTTTGCCCCAAGGAAATATTCAGCAATGTCTAGAGACATTTTTGTTTGCCAAGACTGGGCATTGCTACTGGAATCCAGTGGGTAGAGGCCAGGAATGTTGCTAAATATCCTACAATGCAAAGGATAGCCCCCCCCCCCAAACAATAAGTAATTATTTAGCCCAAAATGTCAATAGTGCCAAGGTTGAGAAACTCTGATCTAAGGATACGCTTTGATGAAAGGTACCCTAAAGGGAATACAAACAAAGTCTGTCATAGCTATTTTTCTCACACACAATTTTAGAAAATCAAAATGATTTATTTTTGTAAACATTAAGTAAATGGTGTTTTCAAGCCTGGGTTAAAAGTAGATAATAAAAATTAACCCAATTTAGTCATATGCTTTGCTGGTGGCCAAATGGCCTTTTGGAACCTCCATTTCCTGACACCCCAGTAACCTCCTGTCCTGAGTTGGTTTGTCCTTTCCAATACTCTAAGACGCCCCCCCATCACCATGAGAACTCCATGTGCCACCCTTCTCACAGAGCTTCACTTAATTCATCTCTGAATGACCTGAAAAGTCTCAAATGATTCGTTCCACAGATAAAGAATTATTACCATTATTACTAGAGGATTGCTTCACCTAAAAAAAATTAATTCTGTTTTACAAACTCTCTCAGTTACAGAGAACAGCCAATTGTAATGTGATTTATCAATTTCAGCATCAGTTAATACCCACAAAGCTGAGTGATGAAGCCATTTGTCTGTTAAGAAGATTTCAGTGAGAATATGAATGTTATTTCCAGTTATTCATGGCACAATATTTTCATAAAATTTGTTCTTAGTCTGGAAAAAAAGGAGGAAATTAGAGCTATTGTATAACTACCCTAGCAGGGTGCCTGGCACAGTAGATGCTCAATAAATACTTATTTATTGAATTGAACAAAAGAAACTCTTTGGTGTCTCAACTAAAATTTGCAATCAAACTCTAGGTTCCTATTTATCATTAGTGAAAACAAAGTAGCTAACGATGATAGAACAGTGCTTTGCAGTTTTCAAACATGCTTTCTCAGGTCTCCTTTTGTTTAATAGTTTTAACAAAACAGATTGCATTAACTACATTTGACAAACAAGGAAACTGAGACTTGAGAGATGAAGTCTTACCCCTTGCCCACCCACTTCACGGGCCCCACCATTAGTTACTGTCAAAGTTCCATAACCTGTTCTCTTTTCCATTCTGTCATTCCTAGTTATTGTTCCCAATCCCAAACATTCTCTATGTTTATGTCAAGAGACACCCTGCCTAAAAAAAAATCCAAAGGGCTGATTTTCACCTGGCAGTTGCAATTTTTTTTTTTTTTAAACACAATCTATGGTGGTAGCTACATTGCCAGGCATTAAATCATTCCATCCACAACATTTTATTTTGGGTTTGTTTTAATCAGGAGCAATAGGTTGCATATTTCAATTTAGCATACCCAGAAGGCATCCACAATTTTCCATTTCCCACATTGTCTCTTGCCAACACCACCTCTGCCTTGCTCTTCTCCTGAGCCCAAGTGCACATATAAAAAGCATGTGGTAACACATGCACCTGCTTGCACAAACAGGCAGGATCTCTGTTCAATTGTAAAGAATGGAGCTCATCACAGGTTGGGAGAAGAGCTATTCAGCAAGAAAATTTGAGGGGCAGAAATCAAACTATTTTTCCCAGGAACACATTTCAAAATTTTAGTCATTGTTACACATTGTAAGTTACTTTAGCAGATAGCACAACATCGATATATTCTTAGAATATATTGTCTTAGCCCATTTTTGCTGTTATAAAAGAATATCACAGACTGGGCAATTCATAAACAATAAAATTTTATTTGGCACACAGGTCTGGAGGCTAGGAATTCCAAGATCGAGGGGCTGCATCTGGTGAGGGCCTTCTTATATGACATGGCAAAAGGCATCACATGGGCAAGAGAGAGAGCAAGAGAGTTTATAACAAACCCACTGCCACGATAACAACATTAATCCACTCATTAAGTCAGAGCTCTCATGACCTAATCACCTCTTATAGGTCCCACCTCTCAACAAATATTGTTGCACTGGGGACTAAGTTTCCAACAGATGATCTTTGGGGGACATATTCAAACCACAGCATATATCAATTTTATAAGATTCATCTAAATAACATTTTGAAGGCGATCTTTGATATTTAAAAACTCATGCACTAAAAACTTCAGTTTAAGTATTTAGATGAGCTTTTTCCTCAAAAAAGGAGGCCGTAATACCATTATAACAATCAGGAGGTATTCAGGATCAGAAGAACCTGAAAGGGAAAAATGTTGTATGCTACATTAGGAGAGAAGGAGACCTCCACATGTTCCATTCCATCCTTTCTCATGCTGTGATTTACGGACCGGTATGTGTACAAATCTTTTTGGGGGATTAGCCACTGTCTTGGCATCAGACAGACTTGGACCCAAATCCTAGATCCAATTATCAACTGAGAGATCTTGAGTAAGTGTCCAAATTTCTATGAATACCCATCTTTTCAAATATAAAAGATGATACTGCTGATTTTTTAGGGTTCTTGTAGAAGTAATACAAAATGAATATAAATAATGCGCATGGACTATAGCGGGTGCATTCTCCTCTCTGCCTCATTCCCCGTGTTCTTTGCTGCTAATCTTTAAAAAAAAATA
>NW_007729746.1:114351-115345 GCF_000696425.1 Galeopterus variegatus | reverse complement strand
TGGATATTAAACTTCCAGGGATTTTTGATGAGCAGGTTGTTAAACACAGGAGCCAATAAAAATTACTATATAAACTTACAATCAAATTATCAGAAGACAAAGGTAAGAAAATTTCAAAACTCAACAGTTCCCAAATTTTGGTTACATTTTACTATCAACTTGGGATTATTTATATCTATTTTATCTGTATGGTGTAAATACAATATTATGGGAATAAGAACTACTATGATTATACTGGAGATACAAATTGTTTTTGCCCCACCTGCCCACTCTTTTCAAAGGGAATATGCTCTACCCACATCATAGACAGCCACATTTTGTACTCTGTGACTGGACCCTTCCACAGAGAGCTGAGTGAAGCCTCAGATGGGCACCTGACCCAAGAGCAGCCAATCCACTGACCGGCCATTGACTTGAGTCATGCTCATGGTACAGCACAAGGGATTCCTGGAGTCACCTTGCAACCAGAACTATCCTCCACTTCATACTCCTGAGTCTGCAGTACACGGTGGCTGCTATTCTCGGGAACTTTCTCCCCTATTTTCCCACNGTGCATTCTCCTCTCTGCCTCATTCCCCGTGTTCTTTGCTGCTAATCTTTAAAAAAAAATAAAGAAAGAAAAGATCTCACTATCAAATTATCCCCTGGGTTTTTTGTTTTCATCTTTAATCCCAGTTTGATTTAAAACACTCCTAGAAAAGACATGAAAAATCTCAAGTGCAAATCCTACTGCAAGTCCAAGATAGTAGTTATATGGTATTCATTGTCAAAGACCTCATTAGGTATCAAGAAACATCTTATTAGCAAATCTCAAATTTTATGAACTCCAGGACTCTATAGCTTCTACTCAATTAAATACACACTTGGGGTCTTTGCTTTTCAAGGAGTGCCAACCTCCCCAAGATTTACCCCTCATTGCATAATGCAAATTAGCACTGCCTATGGTCAGTGTGGAAGAACCACAGAGAGAAAACCAACCAATGGAAAAAAAAAA
>NW_007729746.1:88259-114071 GCF_000696425.1 Galeopterus variegatus | reverse complement strand
TGGAAGAAGAAATTATGAAGAAAACACAGAGGAGACATTGAGAAGATAGAATGGGCAGATTTTGGTGACATATTAAACGCACAAGGTACAAGAGAAGAATACATTTAAGATGACTCCCACATTTCTGTCCTTGGCAACTACGTGAAAAATGATGCTATGTTCTGAGAAATGGAATTCGTTAATGTTTTCAGCAAGTACTTACTGCTAGGCACAGCCAGCAGCAGGAAATGAACAGATAGGGAGGAGAAGTGGGAGGAGCTTAGCTCTGTTTCAGCCATGTTCAGTCTAATTTCCTAAAAGAGGATCTTTTAAGCAAAGCAATCGCCCACAAAAAAATGTTGATTATTAGTGACATTTCAGGTAAAAAGTATTTGGTCTCAAGCGCAGGGTTCAGATTGAATTATCTAGATTGTCTTTGGTGCTTGATACATTAGTTTATACATGCTTTAACTCATCCACACCAAATGCTTTACCTTAATTTCACTTTGCTCATGAAATGGATGAATGACTCGGGCTAATTCCTTTAAACTGATATGGAAATTGCTACACAAAGAAATGGATATGAGACTTAGCAAAGAACTGCTATGATGGTTTAAACTCTTGGTGGATATGTGAGAGAATATGGCTTGTTTAGAGACAGAATACAAGGGTACTTTAAAAAATTAATGAAAAGATTTGCATTATCTTTTAAGTCTTTGTTCCACATACTTTTTGAAGTACCCTCATACTAGAGCAATGGTCTTGAATCTATGTGCACAAAATGAGGCCAAACTTGAATAAATTGTCACAAAAATTTTAACAATGGGGAAAGAACTTTTCTTGGAACCTCCAAATAATCCAGCAAATACATTAGTTTTAAGGTCAAGCATATAAAGGACAATTTTGTTTTTTTAGATTCCACAAGTAATCACAGCTTTATTCAGAACCAGTCTGGTTGTGTACACTGGGTCTTTGTCTTAGCCATTTGGTCACTCTCCCAGCTGAATGCTGCAGCAAACTGGGAGAACACTTGACATCATCTGTCCAGTTCCAGAGGAACAACTCCGAAGGGCCTATCATCAGCCAAAACTTCCAGTTAGCTCCCTCGAGGGTATTTATAAAATGATGATTTTTACTACAACTTGAAGGAGGTTTGGTTTTAAATTTCTTAGGAAAGGACAAATAATGTTTCTCTTGGGGTTCTAAGGATCCTTAATCCTTCTCCTAGGAATCATAGTATCCTGAGAGCAGCAAACCAACACTCTAAGCTGCTCTGGTATATTTAGAAGATAGCCAGCGCTTCTGTACTGGATTCTGCAGCGCTCTGTCCAGATCCACCTTCCAAAGTGAGGCACTCACTATCCCTGTCTGGAATGCTGGCTGCTAATGGATCTTGGCCAAGGCCCTCTGGCAATTTCTCTCAGAAGACAGACACCTTGGTCAACATTACTTCTCCTCTCCAGAGGCAGCCAGCATCTAACAGCTGATTGGTGTGAAGTACAAAAACCCACCCCTTTGCCTCAATTCTGGACAATTCAAAGGAACCATCCCAACTCCTTAACTCATAGAGGGACTGACTGAGAACTGCACTAGCTTTTGCAACTGTACTGAATTCCTCCTCTTGTCTGATCTAGTTTTCCTCATTCCATTACAGGTACAGATTCCAAGGGAACTTTCCAATAACTTCCTGTGTATAAACATCCAGCTGACAGTCTGTTTCGTGGGGAAATTGACTTAAGTCCACTTCCTAAGCCTTTGATGACCTATCACCTTGATCAATCACTACTAAAATGTTAAGAAGATCCAATATATCAGTCTTCATCAGAATTGAGAGCACATGAAAGGTATTTTCATGCATGTGGCACCAGCTAATCATTTTTGGCAAACTCTCACCATGTCTGTATGTTACCTTCCAAGAGTACAGTTTCAAGCCACCAACCACAGCTGGAATTACAATGACAAGAAGAATGCAGCTTGAGACCAGGTTTCAAATTCTGGTGTCAGAGCCAGATAGAATTAGTTTGCACTTCAATAACCTTCATTGAGTTTAAAAGCAGCCTCAGCAACTCTGGACCATTAATACATGAGTGTTAACTACTATTCTCATGAGAGTGATTTATAAAGTTCAGTCACGGGCCGGCCCGGTGGCGCACTCGGTAGAGTGCGGCACTTGGGAGTGTGGTGGCGCTCCCGCCGAGGGTTCGGATCCCATGTAGAGACCAGTCCGCTCGCTGGTTGAGCACGGTGCGGGCGCGACACCGAGGGTTGCGATCCCGTTACCGGTCACGAAAAAAGATAAAAATGAAAAAAAAAAAAAAAAGTTCAGTCACAAGCCCCAAACACGTTACTATTTGTTGAATGCGTGCTATACATTAAACTCTCTAAATAATTTGCTCATTTAACCATGACAACACACTTGTGATGAAGATATTGTTATCCACATTTGAGGAATGAGAAAACTGACCCAGAGACGTTTCTAATTATTATCTTCATTGTCCCCCTCGTCCCTCATCCTCCTCAGAATAAATTTAAGTGTTTCTCTTTTATCTTAAAAATATTTCCTTTCTCCACTTTCCACCTTCTTGGGAAAGGGCCCCAAATTCTACTACATCAGCAGTAATGACTCCCTTCCCCTGTCTATTCTCTCTTTCACATCTTTCTGTAATGGGGTAGACAGTCACTTGATTACAAGTCAGAATCGCCAGGTTCTAGATTCTTGGAATCATCAAAGTTGTAAAACTTTAAGCAAATCACAAGTTCTTTGTACCCCCATTTTTAATCTGTAAAATGAGAGGACTGAATTTATTCTATGACTTTTCTGAAGCTGCCCCAAGGGGCACATCTTGACTTCAGATTTCTTCATGGTTTCTCATGGCTTCTAAGACAATGCAGGACACAGTTGCTGTTTAACAGCACATAAAATGAAGTCTGGTTTTTCAGGCTGTCAGAGGTTACACTGCAGAGGAAATAATAGGACATAGCCCACATTCTTACCTATTTATTCTACAAGGACCTTTCTATCATCCAGTCCAGTGGACATGTGATCAATTTTAAGATGAGCTTTTCAAGGTCCTATATCACTATCATCTTATAAAACACATATTTGTAGCTGCTGAAATTCTCCATTGTCTTTTCAAAAATCAAGCAGACTCAAAATCTGGCATGAGTATTAGAATTTCTGGGATTCACATAGGTACCCATGAAAAGAGCAAGGATAGAAAACAGCGAGGCAAGAAAGTCAGACAGACACAGAAGGGAAAAAGAGTTGGGGGAAAATGGGAAAATAGGATAAAAAAGAGAGAAATAAATATACGTAAAAGGTAAGGAAGAAGAAAAAGAAAAAACTGGTCTGAGTACTAAAAAAGAAAATAAGAACAAATTAAGCCCTTATTTACTGTAAAATAAAAAAATCTTAGTGGTCATCTGTCCACCCTCCTGCCCCTAGAACTAATAATACATCGACCCTTCAAAGAAAGTTAATCTCCTAGACAAAAAGTCAAGAAGGAATCGAAAGGGCGTTAATACATCATAAATGTGATGAGAAAAAAGCTTTGGAAGAGTAGGGGAATGCATGTAGGGTGGGAGGAAAGCAAAGAGTTCTATTTTTGATTTTGACAGAAGAATTGTTTTTGAAAAAAAAATCTGTAATTTCCTAGGCACAAAGGCCTCTTCTGACATATGAGATCATTTATCTACTATCTATTCAATGTCTATCTATCATCTAGCTATCTATCATCCAGTTATCTCTATGGCAACAATCATCCTTGCACGTAGGTGTTTTGACACTCCAGAACCAAGCTTGGAGTTCATGGGATCTGTCGCCTGAGGTGAACACAATGCAAAGAAAGTGTTCTTAGGTCCTTTCCTAAATGCACTCGTGTTTCAAAGGTAGTGTTTCCAGAAGCCTGCATTGCTGAGGGGTAGAAAGTGAGACCCTGGTCCTTTAAAGCAATTCTAACCAAGGTGTTTCAATTTATTTTACAAAATAAATCAGGTATAGATTGCTTTTTCAGGTTTTTGCTTCCTACTTTTTTTTCTTTTTTTTTTTCCCTCTCCTCTCCTTTTGAATATGCATTTCTTCCTCCCACCGTGCCTGCTGGCAAACTTCCAAGGATTTTTATCAAATGTTCAAGAGAGCGAATTACTCATTTTAGGTTATTTAAATGAAAGAGATGCATAATACCATTTCACATTCAAATTTCATGCCCATGAACCCTGCCCATGAACTCTTTTATCTACACGCATCTATATGCCCCAAACCCCAGCTCATGCTTTCTATTAGCTATCCCTGGAAGTTGCTATAGTTAAAAGGAGTTCGTTTGATACTAAACAATCAAAAAGATTTTTTTTTTGCCACAATAAGTAGTTTCAATAAGATATAGTATATAAATATTCTTTCATAATTAATGTGCATTGTGAGCTTTGTCATATTCCTTAATTACATAATTTCCAATGCAAAAACAAAAAAAAGAAATTGTTTTATTGTGGAGCTTTGTTATCTTTTAACATAATTCAATGAGTTACATAGATAATTTAGAGAAGTCAAGGATTGGGTTAAATGTCTTTATAATGAATCCATCAGGGAGAGAAAGAGAAAATAGAGAAAGGAGATAATGAGAAAGAAAACAGCTTCAAAAAGCAGGTCCACAGAGCACTCTTCAGTAGCAATTAATTTGTTTAATGAATGTCTATTGAGCATTACTGTGCCAGGCACTGTGCTAGTGGCTGGGAGGCTGAGGGTAAACCAGCCCAGACAGCCTCGGGACTTAAGTCAGTCTAGACACAGGTCTCAGCGGTGGTAAGAAGTTAGCACTCGGTGGTAGCAGAGAATAGAATGAATTTTAAGAAAGCAAAATCTAGAAAAGAATTCTTGAGTGGGTTATTTTTGAACAGTTTAAAATCTCAGGAAATATGTGTGTATTTAATTCCGTAAAGTTGGGGAAAAACCCGTTCAATTAATATAAAATGAAAATATTTGTTAGAATACATCTCCCTAATCATCATTTAAATTTAAACCACTGGAGAAGTAAATGTTACTTATTAAAAAAAAAAAAAGAAAGAAAGAAAGAAAGTTATAAACAAGGCTGAATTAGTTGTTTGTGTCTAGCTGAAGAGATAGTACAATATTGTGATAATCACCCCCAAATACAGGGTTAATTGCAATGTATTATATACAGCAAGGGTGTGTACCATGTTTTCTATAATCTAAATTTGCAGACTGTTCTCCACAAGACAGCAAAAGTGAGTCACATCCCTCTTTGCTTTACCTGTAAGGTTAATCAATAAATTGTTTATCCTGAATATGATTACGAACATGACAGACAGGACTGAAAGATCTAAGTCTCAGCATCTCTCCTCTTGCATCTCCTGCTTCTTTGGGGCTCATTGGCATTGGTATCCTATTAACTAAATGATTTCCATTCTCTCAAATATCTATCGACAAGTCATTTTGGACCAGATCAAAGCCAGCTGTTTCCTAGTGACTGTACCAGAGATGGGTCCACAGCCCCACGAAAGGTGTCTCGTAGGGGACTGTAAGAATGTACTGATCCCATTTATTACAGGTCCAAAATTTTGTCACCAGGAATACTAATCTTATGACACTTTTCAGCCAACATTTTATCACACTCATTTAAATCTCACAGACCCCAATCTCATCACTGTCANTATTAATATTGTCTTATAATTAAAAGTCAAATTTCTCTGCCTTCAAGGAGCTAAAAGCATTTTGTACAATATCCTCATCCACTAAAATGCTAACCTGATAACCTTTTCTGGACATGTATTAAGTGCCAAACCCTGTTCTGGATACTGTGAATACAGAGAGTAGGATCATTCTGTCCTTTATGTTATTCCCTTTCTAACTGGAGACTGGCTGCTATTCTCGGGAACTTTCTCCCCTATTTTCCCACGTGCACTCCTACAATAAACACGCCTTATCTGAGATGCATTGAGTGGTTTTCCTTTCCATACAACCAGATACAAATTGGAGCAGTGACTGTAAAGATTTGGGAAAAAAAACAAACCTACCTAAAATATCCAGAGAACAAATTATGTTAAATTCTAGACTCAACTAAATAGCAAATTATTTTGATAGATGATTCTTTCTGCCGAACATAGAAGGGAAAAGTAACACCCATCCATAGCCATGAGGACTCCAGGCATGTAAAAATTAAACTGGTCAGAAAATAATACTTTTTATCTATGTTTCATTTCAGTAAGGTATTAATATTGTCTTATAATTAAAAGTCAAATTTCTCTGCCTTCAAGGAGCTAAAAGCATTTTGTACAATATCCTCATCCACTAAAATGCTAACCTGATAACCTTTTCTGGACATGTATTAAGTGCCAAACCCTGTTCTGGATACTGTGAATACAGAGAGTAGGATCATTCTGTCCTTTATGTTATTCCCTTTCTAACTGGAGACAAAAGCATGTTTGAACATATGCGGATCATATTTCTTGTACAAATTAAATTGTCTTTTATGGATATAGGAAAGCCCAGAGCAGACAAGCAATCCAGCAGAGGTGTGTGGGCATGAGGACATCAGAAAAACCCTTCAGGCTGCAAGTGATGCTGAAGTTGAGTCTTTGGCTATGAATAGTTTTTGGCCCAGGGATAAAGGGCATGTCTACCTATGGAAAATGTCATGGACCATAGGGGAAATAGATTGAGGTGAATGAGCAGATGTCCATGAAAGTGGGAAAACTCTAACAAAGCAGGTAGGGGACAGATCATAAAGAGCCACCTTTGACATTCACAGGGATCTAAAATTTATCCTGGGGGGTTGAAAGAGAAACAGTGAGAGATCTGTTTGAGATTATCCTTGTGCTGGTGGTGTGGAAGGTGTTTAGAAGGGGTTGGGCCAAGTATAAGGATGTCCCTATTTTTGTAATTTCTTAGGTAAGAGACAGGTCCAAAGTAAGACACTGGAAGAAGAAATTATGAAGAAAACACAGAGGAGACATTGAGAAGATAGAATGGGCAGATTTTGGTGACATATTAAACGCACAAGGTACAAGAGAAGAATACATTTAAGATGACTCCCACATTTCTGTCCTTGGCAACTACGTGAAAAATGATGCTATGTTCTGAGAAATGGAATTCGTTAATGTTTTCAGCAAGTACTTACTGCTAGGCACAGCCAGCAGCAGGAAATGAACAGATAGGGAGGAGAAGTGGGAGGAGCTTAGCTCTGTTTCAGCCATGTTCAGTCTAATTTCCTAAAAGAGGATCTTTTAAGCAAAGCAATCGCCCACAAAAAAATGTTGATTATTAGTGACATTTCAGGTAAAAAGTATTTGGTCTCAAGCGCAGGGTTCAGATTGAATTATCTAGATTGTCTTTGGTGCTTGATACATTAGTTTATACATGCTTTAACTCATCCACACCAAATGCTTTACCTTAATTTCACTTTGCTCATGAAATGGATGAATGACTCGGGCTAATTCCTTTAAACTGATATGGAAATTGCTACACAAAGAAATGGATATGAGACTTAGCAAAGAACTGCTATGATGGTTTAAACTCTTGGTGGATATGTGAGAGAATATGGCTTGTTTAGAGACAGAATACAAGGGTACTTTAAAAAATTAATGAAAAGATTTGCATTATCTTTTAAGTCTTTGTTCCACATACTTTTTGAAGTACCCTCATACTAGAGCAATGGTCTTGAATCTATGTGCACAAAATGAGGCCAAACTTGAATAAATTGTCACAAAAATTTTAACAATGGGGAAAGAACTTTTCTTGGAACCTCCAAATAATCCAGCAAATACATTAGTTTTAAGGTCAAGCATATAAAGGACAATTTTGTTTTTTTAGATTCCACAAGTAATCACAGCTTTATTCAGAACCAGTCTGGTTGTGTACACTGGGTCTTTGTCTTAGCCATTTGGTCACTCTCCCAGCTGAATGCTGCAGCAAACTGGGAGAACACTTGACATCATCTGTCCAGTTCCAGAGGAACAACTCCGAAGGGCCTATCATCAGCCAAAACTTCCAGTTAGCTCCCTCGAGGGTATTTATAAAATGATGATTTTTACTAAAACTTGAAGGAGGTTTGGTTTTAAATTTCTTAGGAAAGGACAAATAATTTCATCAGCCAAAACTTCCAGTTAGCTCCCTCGAGGGTATTTATAAAATGATGATTTTTACTACAACTTGAAGGAGGTTTGGTTTTAAATTTCTTAGGAAAGGACAAATAATTTTTCTCTTGGGGTTCTAAGGATCCTTAATCCTTCTCCTAGGAATCATAGTATCCTGAGAGCAGCAAACCAACACTCTAAGCTGCTCTGGTATATTTAGAAGATAGCCAGCGCTTCTGTACTGGATTCTGCAGCGCTCTGTCCAGATCCACCTTCCAAAGTGAGGCACTCACTATCCCTGTCTGGAATGCTGGCTGCTAATGGATCTTGGCCAAGGCCCTCTGGCAATTTCTCTCAGAAGACAGACACCTTGGTCAACATTACTTCTCCTCTCCAGAGGCAGCCAGCATCTAACAGCTGATTGGTGTGAAGTACAAAAACCCACCCCTTTGCCTCAATTCTGGACAATTCAAAGGAACCATCCCAACTCCTTAACTCATAGAGGGACTGACTGAGAACTGCACTAGCTTTTGCAACTGTACTGAATTCCTCCTCTTGTCTGATCTAGTTTTCCTCATTCCATTACAGGTACAGATTCCAAGGGAACTTTCCAATAACTTCCTGTGTATAAACATCCAGCTGACAGTCTGTTTCGTGGGGAAATTGACTTAAGTCCACTTCCTAAGCCTTTGATGACCTATCACCTTGATCAATCACTACTAAAATGTTAAGAAGATCCAATATATCAGTCTTCATCAGAATTGAGAGCACATGAAAGGTATTTTCATGCATGTGGCACCAGCTAATCATTTTTGGCAAACTCTCACCATGTCTGTATGTTACCTTCCAAGAGTACAGTTTCAAGCCACCAACCACAGCTGGAATTACAATGACAAGAAGAATGCAGCTTGAGACCAGGTTTCAAATTCTGGTGTCAGAGCCAGATAGAATTAGTTTGCACTTCAATAACCTTCATTGAGTTTAAAAGCAGCCTCAGCAACTCTGGACCATTAATACATGAGTGTTAACTACTATTCTCATGAGAGTGATTTATAAAGTTCAGTCACGGGCCGGCCCGGTGGCGCACTCGGTAGAGTGCGGCACTTGGGAGTGTGGTGGCGCTCCCGCCGAGGGTTCGGATCCCATGTAGAGACCAGTCCGCTCGCTGGTTGAGCACGGTGCGGGCGCGACACCGAGGGTTGCGATCCCGTTACCGGTCACGAAAAAAGATAAAAATGAAAAAAAAAAAAAAAAGTTCAGTCACAAGCCCCAAACACGTTACTATTTGTTGAATGCGTGCTATACATTAAACTCTCTAAATAATTTGCTCATTTAACCATGACAACACACTTGTGATGAAGATATTGTTATCCACATTTGAGGAATGAGAAAACTGACCCAGAGACGTTTCTAATTATTATCTTCATTGTCCCCCTCGTCCCTCATCCTCCTCAGAATAAATTTAAGTGTTTCTCTTTTATCTTAAAAATATTTCCTTTCTCCACTTTCCACCTTCTTGGGAAAGGGCCCCAAATTCTACTACATCAGCAGTAATGACTCCCTTCCCCTGTCTATTCTCTCTTTCACATCTTTCTGTAATGGGGTAGACAGTCACTTGATTACAAGTCAGAATCGCCAGGTTCTAGATTCTTGGAATCATCAAAGTTGTAAAACTTTAAGCAAATCACAAGTTCTTTGTACCCCCATTTTTAATCTGTAAAATGAGAGGACTGAATTTATTCTATGACTTTTCTGAAGCTGCCCCAAGGGGCACATCTTGACTTCAGATTTCTTCATGGTTTCTCATGGCTTCTAAGACAATGCAGGACACAGTTGCTGTTTAACAGCACATAAAATGAAGTCTGGTTTTTCAGGCTGTCAGAGGTTACACTGCAGAGGAAATAATAGGACATAGCCCACATTCTTACCTATTTATTCTACAAGGACCTTTCTATCATCCAGTCCAGTGGACATGTGATCAATTTTAAGATGAGCTTTTCAAGGTCCTATATCACTATCATCTTATAAAACACATATTTGTAGCTGCTGAAATTCTCCATTGTCTTTTCAAAAATCAAGCAGACTCAAAATCTGGCATGAGTATTAGAATTTCTGGGATTCACATAGGTACCCATGAAAAGAGCAAGGATAGAAAACAGCGAGGCAAGAAAGTCAGACAGACACAGAAGGGAAAAAGAGTTGGGGGAAAATGGGAAAATAGGATAAAAAAGAGAGAAATAAATATACGTAAAAGGTAAGGAAGAAGAAAAAGAAAAAACTGGTCTGAGTACTAAAAAAGAAAATAAGAACAAATTAAGCCCTTATTTACTGTAAAATAAAAAAAATCTTAGTGGTCATCTGTCCACCCTCCTGCCCCTAGAACTAATAATACATCGACCCTTCAAAGAAAGTTAATCTCCTAGACAAAAAGTCAAGAAGGAATCGAAAGGGCGTTAATACATCATAAATGTGATGAGAAAAAAGCTTTGGAAGAGTAGGGGAATGCATGTAGGGTGGGAGGAAAGCAAAGAGTTCTATTTTTGATTTTGACAGAAGAATTGTTTTTGAAAAAAAAATCTGTAATTTCCTAGGCACAAAGGCCTCTTCTGACATATGAGATCATTTATCTACTATCTATTCAATGTCTATCTATCATCTAGCTATCTATCATCCAGTTATCTCTATGGCAACAATCATCCTTGCACGTAGGTGTTTTGACACTCTGCGAGTGGCTGGGAGGCTGAGGGTAAACCAGCCCAGACAGCCTCGGGACTTAAGTCAGTCTAGACACAGGTCTCAGCGGTGGTAAGAAGTTAGCACTCGGTGGTAGCAGAGAATAGAATGAATTTTAAGAAAGCAAAATCTAGAAAAGAATTCTTGAGTGGGTTATTTTTGAACAGTTTAAAATCTCAGGAAATATGTGTGTATTTAATTCCGTAAAGTTGGGGAAAAACCCGTTCAATTAATATAAAATGAAAATATTTGTTAGAATACATCTCCCTAATCATCATTTAAATTTAAACCACTGGAGAAGTAAATGTTACTTATTAAAAAAAAAAGAAAGAAAGAAAGAAAGAAAGTTATAAACAAGGCTGAATTAGTTGTTTGTGTCTAGCTGAAGAGATAGTACAATATTGTGATAATCACCCCCAAATACAGGGTTAATTGCAATGTATTATATACAGCAAGGGTGTGTACCATGTTTTCTATAATCTAAATTTGCAGACTGTTCTCCACAAGACAGCAAAAGTGAGTCACATCCCTCTTTGCTTTACCTGTAAGGTTAATCAATAAATTGTTTATCCTGAATATGATTACGAACATGACAGACAGGACTGAAAGATCTAAGTCTCAGCATCTCTCCTCTTGCATCTCCTGCTTCTTTGGGGCTCATTGGCATTGGTATCCTATTAACTAAATGATTTCCATTCTCTCAAATATCTATCGACAAGTCATTTTGGACCAGATCAAAGCCAGCTGTTTCCTAGTGACTGTACCAGAGATGGGTCCACAGCCCCACGAAAGGTGTCTCGTAGGGGACTGTAAGAATGTACTGATCCCATTTATTACAGGTCCAAAATTTTGTCACCAGGAATACTAATCTTATGACACTTTTCAGCCAACATTTTATCACACTCATTTAAATCTCACAGACCCCAATCTCATCACTGTCAGGGCTGAGATGCTCTTGCTCAGGTGTCCAGTGTCCTAGGACACATGCACTGGAACCCACGGCTCCTCGCCCGTCTGTGCTCTGGATGCAGTGACTCACCTCCAGTTCCCCAGAGAACCATTCTGCCTCCCCCTTTCTGTTGTCTCCCTTCCCAGAGGTTTGGCCTAGTTGTAACCCTGTGACCTTGAGCCTGGGCAGCAACAGCATGAAATGGAACCACCCATCCCTGAGTGGTGAGAACGTGCACATAAAGCCCACTTGCAGACAGGCTTCTCTCCACGCCTTTCACACAGGACCTTTAACTATTGTCTTAACTCTCTCACTGAAAAGTTACTTCCAAAGCCTTAGACCCAGAGAGAACAACTACTCCATAGGTCTCTATTAGCTGTGCTCCATTTTTCCCCTCTGTCCTTCCAATTTCAGACTCTCCCCACTCGTGCAGCTGGGCTGGGTGTTTCTCCTACTGCAGGCATAGCATCTCAGAAATACTCAACACACGGAATGGAAGCTGTGGAAACCCCCAGCAGACTGGAAGTTCTCAAACTCAAGTGCACATCAGAATCACCTGCAGGGCTTGTTAACACAGATTCCTGGGCCCCACCCCCATGGTTTCTGATTCAATAGGTGGGGGGCATTGGCCTTTCTGATAAGTTTCCACACGACACTCACTGATGGTGCGGGTTCAGGGACCACACTTTGAAAATCCTGCTCTACGTTATGCTTTCTTTTTATTAATTGCCAATGGTATGCTCAAGCTCTCATTTACATAATATTTATATAATATAATCCCTTTTCTTTTTCTCTTCTTCTTGCCTAATCACTTTTTTTCTTCTTCTTTTCCTGCTTCTTCCTCTCTTGCCTATGACTTAGGTCTCCAGTAGCCCTGCTGGGCTTTGTTTAGCTGTGCTCATAGCAAACAGGCCAACAATGCTTCTTATCTCCGATTCCATTATGTTCACCTCTAAAATATCAAATGTAGCTGTGCATTCTGCCAGGCGAACTAATCTGTGATATTTCAGATGCATTTCATGGACCAGAATAAACTAGCATATTTGAGCAAAGCTGTGTTCTGGATATATTAAAGTATAAAAAACTGGCATGAAAATCAGGTCTCATGTAAACAGGAGATTATTATTACTTAGAATCCTATAATGTGCCCATCATATGGATCTCTAGGGCATTTGCAAACCCATTTTTACATAATTATGTGAAGAACATGTATTTTATATGAGATGGTGAAATTAAATACAAAATAGGGCATTTTGAAATGGCTGTAATGTTTTAAATGAAGAAATGAAACTGTTTCGAGACATATGTAGGAGAGAAAATTTATGGACAGCAGTTTTTAAGAGGCTCTATTAATTCCAAAGAAAACACAGAATGAAAATGAAATACCTAAAGAATAAAAATAAGAGGTCTCCTATAAAAATCAGTCTTCGTGATGCAAGTGGTTAGGCTTGCTTTCCAACAATGTGAATTTTACAAGGTGATGCTCACCTACATCAGCATTTCAATGGCACAATATTTTTGTTACATGCCATTGCAACTGCTGTAATATGCCCCTTCACTCTTCCCTCTGATCTTGGGTGTGATCCAAAGGTACAAAAATATGGCTGGCTGGTAAATCTGGTGTCAGTTTCCTATACCTGTGCGAACCTAGGCTAGTATTTTATTTTTTATTTTTTGATTTTACCCAGTTGCTGAATATTGGAGGGAAAATTAAAAGATCAAATTCATCTTGTGACCATTCAAAAAGCACCCAATTTATAAACTAGCTTTGGGAATTGAAAAGTACTTTATTCTATCTCAGAGACTCTAGTGTAATGTCCTGCATGGAGAGAAAGCCTAGAAATTCTTCCAAAAGTATAAATAAACTTTGGATTGAATCAAAGAAATATATAGTCTCACTTCAAAATTTAATAGTGACATTTTGTTTTTAATTTTCTAATAGAACATCCTTGTATATCCTCATGGAGAGCATAAAAGTACAAACATGAAATTGCTTTACAAACCTTAGATTGCTATGAAGTTAGCTATTTTAACAATTTGTCTTTCCTCTAATTTGGTCTTCAATTTCACCATGTACCCTCTTTCCAAGTAGGTGAATTGGGGGTCTACCTATTTATACAATCTGCTGTGGGGGAGAAGGAAAATTATATTTTTTCCATATTCCAGAGGTGGTTTGGGGGTGCCTATATCCACTGTGACCAGGAAAAACATGTATTTCTGTGATACTTTTCCCTTCAGAGGCACCATCTGCAACACAGCTGGGAGAGAATCATGGCTGTCCCCTCTAAGTTAACCCTCTACTGTCAGAAGTCACCAGCAGGGAATAGCTCCACTCCCCTTCTAAAGTGGGACTTATGACTACTGCCTTGACATTAGAAAGCTATTGTTCTAAGAGACAAGGAGGTGGAAGTACAGTGAGGTTTCCCGTCAGTGGGCAGCTAACGGCATGGGCCAAATGGTAAGCAGGGCTGGGAAGGTCCCAGGCCTTGACATTAGAAAGCTATTGTTCTAAGAGACAAGGAGGTGGAAGTACAGTGAGGTTTCCTGTCAGTGGGCAGCTAACAGCATGGGCCAAATGGTAAGCAGGGCTGGGAAGGTCCCAGTTCTTCAGTGGGTTCAGGGTGTATCCCTCAGCCTTGCTATGCAGAAGAGATGACCACTGAGACAGTGTTTATCCACCAGAATAAGTAGAGGAAATGATGATAGGATTATACGGATGGGCCATTAAATAACACTGAATCACAGCATAAAAATATTTTTTCTTAAATTTTCTTTCAGTCTGGATTAATAGAAAAGAAACTCTAGAGGTTTCCTAGCCTAACAGAAAGGGACCTGATGGAAAGGATGGGCATAAACAAACATCTTTTCAGCTTCTATTCATCCATACCCTGTGTGGTCAACTTTTCACATTTGCAGATGAAGAAACCAGTGTCACCCAGCTAGGAAAGGAAGGAGCAGGGATTTGGACCCAGAGTTTTGGTTATATCTGTATTTCTTTTTCTCTATCTCCCACTCTCTTCTGACTGGACTTTCCATCACTGTGGCAGAGGGATCCTCTTTCTCCACCTGGTCTTACGTCAGTGGACACACTGAGACTTTAGGTCCTGCGGAGTGCCAGGGCTTCCTCCTCAGAGACCCTTTCAATTGTCTTCAGTAATCTGAGCATAATTCTCCAGGCCAGCTGGACTGAGACATGAGCCTTAGGTCAAGGCCAGAAAAGGCTCATGGGTATGATTTGAATGATGGCAATGTCTTTGTCATTGTCAAAGGCATTGACATCTAAATCATCATTGCCAAAGGCATTGACACTGGGTACTTGTTCTAAAGGGAGCAAAAAGAGTTCTAAGCAGACTTACATATATGTTATATATATATAGTCACCTTTTGAAAAAGTAAAAAGTAATGTTATTGAGCATGCACTACAAACCTTGTCCTATTTCTAACAACTACCTTACCGAGGTACGTTATTTTTTAGATATAAAAAGGGAGAAAGGATTCTGGATGACTAAGGCAGAGTCACACAGAGCCAATGAATGGCAGTGTTGGCACTTGATTGCAGCTGTGTCTGACTTGAGAACATAGTTTCTCAAGTAGCCTTAACTGATTTCTTCCCTCTTTGCATGCTATGGCTAAGAATCATGCTCTGTTAGGATAATGAAACTAATCACATTACTGTAACCCTACCAGACTGGATGGCAAGTCTTTGCCACAAACTACAGTCCCTGAAGGTCATCTGTACATGTGAGCCTTTTGTGCAGCCATAAAAATGTATGAGCACCATAAATAAAGGTGTACATGGAGTAGAGAAGATGTTGGCGCATAGCCTGAGGCTGCCGTAGCCTGACTGCATGATTTACATGTGTTGTATTACTTAAAATGAAGCAACACTCCTTTTCACACATATGTCTCAGATTCAATCAGGTGAATTATCTTTCCAACATCTTGATAAACTCATGGTCTGTTTTACTACAAAATGTGCATCTGTAACACAAATTAGCACTATGGGACTGGTAAACAGAGGAATGAGTCATCTTAAGGAGGCATTATGTACATCCCTGTATGACTTTCCTAGCACATTAATATGTTGCAGTAAATCATAGCAGTTGAACACAAGATATTCTTGTACAGAAAGCTATGGGAGAATGTTCTTTACACAATTCACCCAAGTTTCTCCTCTTGGTTCAGTCTGGCCACATGCCTTGTCTTGTAAAGGCTTATCCTATGGTTCTACCCATTTAGTTTTGTCTCTATAACTCAGCAGCCTAAACCCCTCCAACAAGCTACTTTCTTTTTTTTTTTTTAAAGGTAAAGTTTCTCACATATAAAGCATTTCATTATGAGGAACTTGGTACGTTTTTTCAATGGCACTGAGAATACAAAGTTGCATATATCTTGAGAGGTCTGTTCTAACTCATGATCATTGCCATTATTAATGTATCATTTTTAAGAATTCCAGGTTTTTCCAAGAATACATTCATTATGTTATAGCAGAAATATCTGCATTAGAAATAGCTTGACAACTATACTTACAATACATTATGTAAAGAAATAGCCCTCTCTTCACTATGAACTGACTGCCCCCAACTTCTTACCCTCTTAGTTTCTAAAGAAAATAGAGTTGGTTATGTAATTATTACTCTGAACTGAGTGAGTTTGCATAAAAGTTAACACTCAACTCTGGAAAAAAATATGCTATTGTCCATTAGCTGTACAACCACTTGAATTTCAGTGATGCTTAAATCATATATTATGGGCTTCTCAAGATGGCTTCAGATTTTAGAGTGAGTTCCAAAGAAAACAAGTGGCAGATAAACTTTCAAGAATGAGTTATCATCACTCTGAAAGCAGAATATTAACTGCTATAAACTGGCCTTCTTGTTCACCATCCCTAAGCCCCATGGACACCTCACTGACCTCCAAGAAAAGTAATACCACAGGGAGTTGTAGAAGGTGTCAAGGAGAACTAGAAATACACATATGTTCATGTTTGCTATCCAGTGGCTGGAAGCCAGCATACACAGATGTTGCAATGATCACATGCGCCAATGGAATTCCCTTTTAATTCTTGGCAAAAGACCACCACAAATAAGTTTCTGGAAATATACTCATTCAAAGAAGACATATTTCTTTGGTACTACAGAAATTTGATGAACAAGACACCCAGAGAAGAATAATAAAAGTGGAAGAGAAAAGCTGCTTCATGAATCATTGCTTGAATTGAGATCTGAATAGCTGGGCTCCAGGAAACGCTAATCAACCATCCCCTCCAAACTCCCACTTATTCTGATTCAGTGTCAGTTCAACCTCTGGGAACCATATGATGCCCAAAGGCAGAGGTAGGCACTCTCACCTCAAAGACTACACAGATTCCTTTGAAAGGTAAAAGAATGGAAAACTATAGCTGCCTCCTCAATCTTAACAGATTCGCTTCATTATTACATAAATATGCACAAAAATGAAATTGTAAACTCTTAATGTCTGGAGTACACTACAGCCATAAAACCAAAAGAAGTTTACTAAAACAAACAAACAAACCCACGATTATAAAAAATTTAAATTAACCACATAACTTCAATATAATGTATATTAGTTTACTGAAACTATGTCACTCTTCCCCATGTGAATGTGGTCTGACTGAAATGGTACAGTTTCTATAGGATTTTCACTTCACCATTGCTTTGTGCCCTGTGGAAATTATTTGTTTTCTACTCATGTTCTCTATTTAAACCCATTCAAACCCTTAATGTTACTTAGCCTTCATTGGCACAAACACATTATCATCTCCTTACTTAGTCTGCTTTGTTCCTTCCCAAATAATGTTCTACAAGTAAAATAATACTATTTGGCACTAACTTCATAGTAAATGCCATCACAAGATTGTCACCCAGATGACCAACAATATGCTCATACTTATTCTATTCAGATTTCCACTACAATAAAACAAGTGCAGAACTCACCCTAGGAAATCACCAACTCTCAAAAATATATCAAGACCCAGATATCAACTTAGCACAGAAGTGTCTAAAAGACAGGAGCCATACCCTACATGACCAAATGATAGGCATAGGGTCAGACATTCCTAGGTTCCAGTTCCAGATCTATCATTGCTATGTGTGTGGTTTTAGACAAGTTGTTTAATCTCCCTTAGCCTAGTTTCCACTTCTGCAAAGCAACGGGAGCAGCACCCACCTAAGAACACATCAGTATGGATTAAATGAGATAATTCTAGTCAAGTATTTAGAACATAGATAAGTCCTCTATAAATGCTAGCTATTTCTATGATCTCAGCAAACATTTATTATATGTGTGAAGCACTGGACTTTGTACTGGGGATCCAGCAAGAAAAGGCAGAGTTTATATCCTCAAAGGGATCAAAGGCTGTGGAGAACACATGAGAAGACAGTGCAGTTAAACCTCAAGAAGTCTGTGAGGAGGAGAAACAGGATGTGAGTTCAGTCCGCCAGGGGCCCTGAGAAAGGCAATCACTTACCCATCCAGGACCGCACAATTTCCAGGTAAAAGGGGTGAGCTGGACTTCAACTGTGATGCATTTAGGGTCTCGTATTTCCCTTGGCCATGTCAATCAATACATTCTAAGGCACTGTTTTCCTGACTTATTATACACATAGAGAAAGTGTTAGATATTCGCAATATAATTATTCACTTTTGCTTTGAATCGAAGCCATTCTTTTTACCTCTCACTTTCATTTTGAAAATTAAAATTGAGGAATGTTTGATGTTCAAATGAAATTTATCTTTCTAGAAGTCTCTAGCCTCCACAACATAATGAGCATGACAACTGACCCCAGTGAATGCTAAGTTTTCAAATGCACAAAACACTGCAGATTTTAACCTCTGATATTCTGTCATTCCACTCTGTTTATTCAGAAAATGGATCCATCTGTAGGTGCAAAATGCAATTTTCAGGAAAATGGCACCTTAAAATATTCCAACACAATGTTCCATCAGCAGTCCTTATAGTTAGACAAATAAAGACAATAAAGAACCATGAAGACCTGTTAACATCTGCTCAAAACCTGTGCCTGCATTTCCTTGCCTCTGCTAGCACTAACTCAAGCTAGAATTCATTTAGATAATTCCTTAAGCTCAGAATGCTTAGCATGTCACATTTCCACCAAGTCTCATTTATATAATTAGTGCTAACATATGGCCCACAATCAACACTGGAGATTTGGAATCATTTTTAGCATGTCATTAGACCTAAAGGGGTATGGATTCAATATGGAGGGAAGAGAATTAGGCATGCAAATTCCATTTACAATAACAAGAGTGTAGCAATGGAAATTTACCCCCAAAAGGTTTGGCTGCTAATCACATAGCAAGCAGAAAGAATTACATTCTTAATAACCTTCACCAAGTGCAATAAAAGGAAATAGAAGTTTGTTTTATGTGATGCTTTTGGTTACTATTCTCCCCCCTAAACTCAGAAGTATTTTACAAACTAGTGCTAACAACTAAGATTACCCCAACAAAATTCTCCCTTATGTGGTCTGATTTAGGGATCTAAGTCAAGAAGACTTTTTGACATCATTCCCTATGAGTTCATGGTCCACACTGTAGAATCCACAGAGGCCACTCTTCCCTGGATTGCGCTAGATGGTCTTCCTCCTAATCTTTCATTGAGTACCTGTTCCAAACACTGGTCTTTCCAAAACTTTTGAGAGCCCAAATCTACTCTTGTTCCTTCACTTTTTTTTTTTTTTTTTTTTTTTTTTTTGTTTTTTTTCGTGTCTGGCAACGGATCGGAACCCTCAGTGTCGCGCCCGTACCTCGCTTAGCCAGTGAGCGGGAACCGGTCTGTATGTGGGATCTGACCCCTCGATGGGAGCGCTGCTGCGCTCCCAAGCAGCGCACTGTAGCAGTGCGCCACCGGGCCGGCCCCTTGTTCCTTCACTTTTTTTTTTTTTTTTTGTTTTTTTTCGTGTCTGGCAACGGATCGGAACCCTCAGTGTCGCGCCCGTACCTCGCTCAGCCAGTGAGCGGGAACCGGTCTGTATGTGGGATCTGAACCCTCGATGGGAGCGCTGCTGCGCTCCCAAGCAGCGCACTGTAGCAGTGCGCCACCGGGCCGGCCCCTTGTTCCTTCACTTTTATTTATAATTTTAAAACTTGGAGAAAACAGATGAAAAATTGAAGAGATAATTAATGAAGCCAGGTTCCAGATGTTTCACAAATAAAATATTAAATTCATAAGTTAATAGAGAAAGAATTACCAGAATTTCTCAATTAATGCCACTACTGCTCTTGATAGTAATAGTTACTGATTACTTAACTATGTGCCAGGCAATGTAATGCACATTTAACAAATATAATACTGCTTGACCCTCACAAAACCCTCAAAACTGAAATTATCTTGATTTCACAGATGAATCAATTGAGGTTGTATGATTCAACTAAGGTTACTCAGGTCGTAATGGCAGAGAACTCTTCTAAGTCCATGTGTTTAACCACTATGCTGATCTGTTCCCAAGTTCTTTATTCTCTGCGTATCTTTCACTTGTCTATCCTCAAGCCTTTGTGGTTAGTTAGCCGTCAAGTCTTGTTTACTCTGAACACCAGGACTACTCAAATTTGTGCTCATCCCAAGCCTCTTCTTTAGATTAAGAATTTATCATCTCAAATATGAATTAGAGTAAGTAAGCCCTAAGGTCCATTTCAAATTTAAGATTTGATACTTCTATAATTATTGCTTTCTGGATGGTACCTTTCCAATCTCAATGATTGTGAACATAGCCAAGATTGTTTATTGTTCTGTTCCGGCACCTAATACAAGGATTAGGTGTTAAAATGAGTGAGTAACTAGCTAAACTAGAAAGCATGAAACCTGGGTTTGATCCCAGCTTTACTACAAAATAGATGTATGATCTTGAACAAATCACTTAACTCTTCTAAACTTAAATGAAAACATCTGTGAAATGAGGATCTAGGAGCAAAAAAAAAAAAAAAAAAAAAAAAATCTAAAAAAGCTTCCATATCAATATGGTCAAATAATTCCTATTCTGTGGAACCTACTTTTTCCCTTTGGGGGAAAAAATTTAATTCTTCAGCCTGGGATCCTGATTAGCCACACTTTGTTCTCTTGAGAAATTTTGATGAGACATAAAGAGAACTGCAAATGCAAAAATTGTAATTAACCCTGTAAGTTTTTGGCCTCCCAACCGTGTAAATTGGGTGAACTACTTCATGTAGATATCAGTCTCCTTAACTTTAAAAAAAGGAGTTGGAATCTAGATTCAATATTCTAAAATGCTGTGAATGAAATGTTCTACAGTCCACAGACAAATGAGACAAAGATAATATACTGAATTTTCAGTTTAAAAGACTGCCTTGTTGTGATTGTTTATCTCTAACATTTTCGCATTAAAAAAAATCTTTTAAGAAAGATTGATATTTTTGAAAACACCCCTTAGGCATAATTTAAAAGTGAGCAATCCAAAGTTAGTCCAATATCTCCAAGAATGCTCAAGAGGGCTTCATTTCCTCTAATAATCACATATTTTAATTTTCTGTGTTTTATGACTCTCCCTATTTACCCTATAACCTTCTCCTATGACTGTTCTTTTTTCTCTACAGCCTCTATTAGTTCAAAAGTGGAACCCCCTTTCCTTCGACTCATCCCCATTCTAAAGTATCAGCAATAAAAACAATATTTCCCCCCTACAAGTTCGTAGTAATGAAAGTAAAGTTCTATCATAGCATGGGATGACACTCAATTTAAAATTTATTGTTGGTAGACCCTAATCTTAAGAGTCCCTTGAGTGACTCCAACCCAGATAATTCCTCACTGACCTTCTCTCCCCGAACATCAGCTCTCATTTTCCCCTAAATTCCCACATTTCTCACAAAGAACATACCAGATGAGAAAACTTAATGCTCTAAGAAGTTAACTGATTTGCCCAAATAGACAAAGTCAGTAAGGGACAGAGCAGACCCCAAACCCAGAACTGGTGACTCTAGAGCCCCTACTTCCCATCACTGTCAAGTAACAAAATGAGAGTCTGTGGTCCATGTCTTTCCCCCAGCATGTGGTAAGTAAGATTGGCTGGTTACTCTAACACACATGAGCAAGAACTCAATTTTGTCCAGCTAAAGGAGGTTGCCCTGTGGAGTATTGCCACAGAGATGCAAGACAAGGAAAGCACATAGGAAAGGACTGGATGGAAAACCCTGAATTTTTGCTTAGCCAGGCAGCTCACATGTACAACTATTTTTAAAACTAAATATGAAATCCTTCCTATCTTCTGTTGTAAAAAGCAAGAGGAAATGAAATTAATTTAAATCTTTAAACAAAAGTTGTAGCTCCTTCCTTTCTACATTGGATCTCCTCTCTACATCATCGACATCACAGACCTGTACCTTAGTCCTGAGTCTTTTTTTGATCCAGTGAAGAAATTCCCACCCATCAATCAGCTCCCATTATTTCCATGGCTAAACAGAAATGACTATTCCCTATGAAACTGTCAAATGAAACTCCTTTTGTAATACAAAAGGATGAAACAATGTGCCACACCTTTGACTGCAGAAACAGACCACAGCCACCACTTAAAGTAGATGTATCTAGATTACTGCCAACAATGACATTTCTTTTTCTACTGAAATAAACAGTGATAAGTTTCAGAGCTTACTTTAATTCTACACAGTCATCCCCAGAGCTCATTTGCATAATAACATTAAAGTATGCTTAAATGAGTGGGAACATTGTTTTGATGGGAATCATAAAATTTATCTAAAATGAGTGACATTTGCTTATAAGA
Source organism: Galeopterus variegatus (assembly GCF_000696425.1). Classification (NCBI taxonomy): domain Eukaryota; kingdom Metazoa; phylum Chordata; class Mammalia; order Dermoptera; family Cynocephalidae; genus Galeopterus; species Galeopterus variegatus. Next base: position 91,547 of record NW_007729746.1, on the reverse strand, counting down.
ACAAATATGGCACAAATGTTATTTGTGCGTATAGTTTGTATTGTGAACTTATTTTTCAGTGTGTGTATATTATTATTCATGGTCAAAACACATGTGCTCATGCTCGATTACAGAAAGAGACATTTAGGTGGAATGTGATATACTGTGCTAACAAATTAACTTCGAGTATTAGACAAATAGGAGCCCAGAGGAGTATAATGGCTAGTGTTGCAAAGAACATGCTCATCAGCTGTGATGATTTTCAAAGAGGAATTAAAACTTAAAAAATCATTACCGGAACAGACAATCTGAAACCAAAATGTGCTGTAGATGGTCTTGAACAATGAAAACAATAGTATTGATCAAAGTTTGACCCCAATGAAACTCTTTTTGATTAGAATATCTACAAAGAGTTTGCCTTTTTCTGACCCAATAAATATTTTCTATGGTGATAGGAAAGAAGAGCCTGGCTTTATTGTAACATACAAGAAAATAAGTACCTGGATTTAAAAGGACCATGTAATGCAATTTGCATTTGTCACCTCTATAAAAATGTGTAACAGTTTGATAGTTCTTCAAACAGTTACAGATAGAATTACCACATGATCATGATCCTGCATTCCATTTGCAGGTATACACCCAAAAGAATTGAAAGCAAGGACTCAAAGAGATATTTGTACATCAAAGTTCATTGAAGCATTATTTGCAATAGCCAAAAGGTTGAAACAAATCAAATGTCCATCAACAGATGAATGAACAAACAAAACATGATATACACACACATATATAAATGGAACATTACTCAGCCTTAAAAAGGAATGTAATTCTGATGAATGCTACAACACAGATGAGCCTTGAAAACATTACACTAAGTGAAATAAGCTAGATACAGAAGGACAAATATTGTACGATTCCACTTATATTCACAAAGACAAAAATTAGAATGGAAGTTACTAGGGGCTGGGAAAGGGGAGAATGTGAAATTATTTTTTAATGAGCATTGTTTTTGTTTGGAATGTTAGAAGAGTCTGGAAAAGGATAGTGGTAACGGTTGCAAAACATCGTGAACATGCTGAACGTCATTGAGTTGTCTACATAAAAACAGTTAAAATGATACGTTTTATGCTATGTTTATTTTGCCACAATAAGTACGTATAATAGTCTGTCTGGTTTGGAGATATTAAAGCTAAACATCTCAAAGAAGTAAGTCTGTCAGCAAATTATTACTTTATTTTTAATTGGTGAGAAACAATATTGTTTGGAATGTTAGAAGAGTCTGGAAAAGGATAGTGGTAACGGTTGCAAAACATCGTGAACGTGCTGAACGTCATTGAGTTGTCTACATAAAAACAGTTAAAATGATACGTTTTATGCTATATTTTGCCACAATAAGTACGTATAATAGTCTGTCTGGTTTGGAGATATTAAAGCTAAACATCTCAAAGAAGTAAGTCTGTAAGCAAATTATTACTTTATTTTTAATTGGTGAGAAACAATATCTACTGGGCTGAAAATTAAAAATAAATCTATGGCAGAATGAAGGAGACAGATGTTCCCTAAAGTGGGAACATGGAACATGGAAATTTTAGGGGCCTAAAAGGGAAATACACTGTTTTCTAAACAACCCTCCTGAGCAAACAAAACTCTAGGGCTATTATGGAGATTGTTTTAAGGTAGAGGGAATGGATTGTAGATACGAAATTGCCAATATTTGATGGTGTTGACCTACAAAAATGTCAACTTCATATGGTTCACCTTCACACCTGAAAGGCTACCTTGCTACTCTCCCTACCCTCATCTTAATACTGGCCCAGCCAAGGTTAATCTTGATCATCTCTCAAGTTCTCTCTCTCTCCCTCAAGCAATCACTACCAACCATATGCACGTCATCAACTGTGTGTGTGGTGTGAGGAGGGGGAAACACACACTCCAATCCATACAGGAGCCAAGAAGTAATGTTCTGAGTCAAGTGGATCATCAGTAAAGATACAGCTACCCTGTCATCTCGAGTCTACTTGGGTTTAGTTTGGCAAATATAGATGCTGCATTGCCAATCTTCTGATTTTTCAAAAGAATCCAGAAATCTGGACTTGGAATTGAAATCTCATAATTTTAAAAATGTTGGCTCAGTTTTTGAAAACACTCTGCATGCCAAATAAAACATCTGTGGGCCTTACTCCCTCCACCCGCCTGCCAGTGTGTGTCCTCTGATGTATACAGATGACCCCACTGTGATGAGCAATTGCCTGAAAAAAATGTTTGGTGCAGACCCTGGACAGTTTTAGAGTTTCTTTTGCTAAATCAAACCACAGATGAATGAAGGCCTTTCCTGTCTTTCAGCCTACTGCTTGCTTGCTTCTTTCCTCTCTAGTTGGATCCAGGCCCTAGGATTTGCCTTGGGATCTTGGAATGGAAACCAGTTTCATGTCATCTGGCACATATGTGCATTTGGGTGGCAATGTGAGGCATTGCTGGAAAAGGTAGTAAGAATGAAAAGTAAGGTAAAGTAGGACATAATCTTAACTTACCCTTGGAGTTAGGGCATGTTCTGGCACCTTAGTAGATTCTTTGGGCAAAAGAGTTGGATGAGCTGAGAGCCCCTCTCTATTCTACCACAATGCACATAGAAGTGAATTCTGAAACGTATTGAATTAAATTGAATGGTGACTAGTTGTTTCTGGCAGAGAACAGAGATTTGTTATAAGGCAAGGTAAAAGAGCAAAAACAAAGAGAGGAAAGAAGACTTTTTTTGTTTGTTTCCATTTGATAATAAATCTGCTTTACCAGTTGTTAAAAACCAGGGCATGCCTCAAATGAGACAATCACTTTTTGAAGNTTTTATACTACTGATTTTTCAACTAAGATTATCTGAAGTTGGGTAGCCTGAGAGGCTATAACATTATGTTACAGATTATAACCTTAGGATACTTTTATTTTATTGTGTTACCTGAGGCCCCAACAGGTAAAATTCAGAAAACTCTTCTACTCAATATATTAATTTGTAAAGCAAACAGAATCAAGAGTAATTCTGCACCTCATCATCATCACACATTTCAAAATTATGATGCTATCTATGAAGCATTTGTATTCATGCTGGATTTCATACAAACATGGAACAATGGACAGGGTGATACAATTTATGACAGTAAAACATATTTCAAGGTGCGTCTCTAGAATACAATTCCAGGAACCTAAGAGACTTTCTTAAAAAGGTGCATTTTAGCTCTTTAGCAACTACACTTTTCCAAACATTGAAGTTCCAGAAGACATCCAGCTCCCCTCAAATCAATTTCTCTATTTGTATATTCT
>NW_007729746.1:68397-87279 GCF_000696425.1 Galeopterus variegatus | reverse complement strand
CTAACATCTCATGAAACAAAATTTACCTACTCTGTGCCAATTCCTTTGTGGTTAAAACAATAAAAGATTAAAAATGAGTAGAAACAATGAATCATCAGACAGAGCTCTCTGCCAACAGGCCTGCAATGAAAGTAAGCCAACAGACTGCCATGCTGTTGCAATGCATTTGTGATTATGCCATATTAGAGGAATCATGTAGGAAAGTGAGAACAAACAATCCAATTTTTGAATGTTAAGATTCCCTCCTCCTTCCAGGCCTCCTTGAAAACATTCCACCAATTTCCCATCATAAGTTGTCTTACTCTAACATATGGCAGCTCATGCTACATCCTAGGGATTGTAAAACATCAGCACAAACCTAGTTTTCCAATATCTGTGTGCAGAGTTGAAGGTGTGAATGTTTTAGAACATCAACAATGGACTTTTAGAATGAAATTCACTTCCGCTGTGAAATCATAACAGACTACTGTAAGAGCAAGGGTTAAAGTGACACAAAAGAAAGCTGAGACATGAAGTAACAGCTTAAGTAGGACAGTTATCAGTTTTCATATACTGCCATAGTTGTTTTTATTTTAAGGTGTTTGCTTGCTTCAGGGGTCATATACCTATCACTTACTAGTGAAAGAAAGGAATTAAGTACTGTTTTCTTTTTTTGAACTACTGGAGCTCAGGACGTGTGTATAGATACAGGATGACATAATGCCTTTGTTCTAGACCTAAATGTAACAAAGCAATTTAACTTCTGTTTAAAACCTGCTACAGAGTAGAAAGTGCCTTATGGATTAAATCAACCAGCTACAGCTCATTACTGAGCTTTATGAAGAAAACGATGAAACACTAATAAACAGCCACCTTTCAAAAATATCCACCTCTGGAAAACATAAGTTAATGCAATCACAGTCCAAAAGGAATGTAAACCAATATTATAATACCACATGATAGGGTTCGTTAAACACTTCAAGTCTTTAGGGTACTTTTCGGAATTGCAAAATATTTCTGTCATATCCCCACGGTAATTTTATACTCCCAAATACCATTAACTTTTAAATGTACCAATTTGCTTTTTGCTGCTTGATAAATCTTAGTCGTCATTCACAGGCTCTAAATTCATTTTATGCTTTATGATAGCTCACTCAAAAACTTTTTCCAGTGCAACAAATTTCTCAATAAAAAAACTTAAAAATGAAATGGTATTTGGTCATAACAATATAGGAATATGGCCAGGCATTTTCTTCAACGTTAAAATTGATACAATTATTTGTGGCAGGAAGAATTATTCATATTTTCATTATGAAAGCAACCAAAACACTTCTTAAAACTAAATATAGCTGTAGCATAAGCAGTGTGAAATTATCAGTTTCATTGTAAAACTACGAAAGGACCGAAGTTTCTATCAACAGAGATGAGATTTCAGACCAATATTATAGACCAAGACCAAATTCAACTTAATAAAAGTAAGAAACCCATAATGTATGACATGATCCCTCAGTAGATGTGTAACTAAGAAAGACAAAAGCAATTTAAATCCTCAAAGTCATCCAAATAATACATTAAAAAGAGCTATTCTTACCAGAAAGACCTGCCAGAATATCTCTGGGCTACTTAGATTCAGCCCGCGATGTGCTGGGGAACTTTTCCACCCTCAGCCGGAATGGCAGGCAAGCAGTTATCAGACTCCCAACTAGTAAAGCATGGCATTTGATTTTTCACTCTAGAAAGAGCCACAATGAAATGGCTTTGCCTTTTCTCTCCTCTGGCTAGCTAGGACCAAGGACACAGCTGAACTTCACAAGTCATGATGAACACAAAAACTCAGACAATACCTTTTGGCAAAATAACAATTGAAAAGGCTCCATTATTTATCATCACGCTCTTCAAAGGGAACTTCATTGAGAAGCTGTGGGAAGTCTGCTTAACAAAACAAAACAAAAAAAACGTTGTTCGATAAAGGCTCCAAGGATACTTAGAATGTTTTTTATTCTCTTATTAGAATGTATGCAGATTATTACTTTATTGGAATACATAAAGAAATATAAATGCACATTTATTTTTACAGGCACTTAAGTTTATAAGACCAATATCTTAATAATATTTTGTCTAATGCTTTCTGATGTACTATACTACATCTTATCACACACTACAAAAAAAGATAAAGGGATCATAAAAGTGATCATAAAGAATCTATTCATATTTTGCTTTATTTCTCAAGTAAATTGTTTTAAAAATTGTTAAAATAACTGTTTTATAAAGAATAAGGTCTCTGGCCTTCTAGAGCGTTTGTTTCTTTTTCTCACTGCTGTAATCATTTCTGTTCTTGAAGAATTCAGTTGTGGAGGGCATGTTAGGTGTAGTCTCCATCCTCTCCAACCATTGGAACACAATGCCTCTCCTGGCTAGAAGAGGCCATGATCTGAAAGGGTAAAACTGCTCAAAGACAAGACTGTGAAAGGTGAATCTAATAAAGCTAACGAATTTAAAAACTCAGTTTTACTTGAATGGACTTGAAACATTCTTTATCTGTGTTCAAAAACTGCATTTAGGGAAATTTAAAAATAGGCTTAAAAAAACAATTTAAAAGACATATTTTTACCAGATTGATTTTTGAAGCTTTATTTTCATGCAAATTCGCAAAAAAAAAAAAAAGTTATAGCGAAATACTGTCATTATTGGTCTTTTCCACAAATCAAAAGCAAACAATTCTTGTTTAAAAAACTGCATTTAGGGAAATTTAAAAATAGGCTTAAAAAAACAATTTAAAAGACATATTTTACCAGATTGATTTTTGAAGCTTTATTTTCATGCAAATTCGCAAAAAAAAAAAAAAAAGTTATAGTGAAATACTGTCATTTTTGGTCTTTTCCACAAATCAAAAGCAAACAATTCTTGTTTGAGAGACTGAAAAGATGCAGTTATTTGAAAGACAGTTTTGAGTATTTGCATACTTTCCATTTTTTTAAAAGATTCATATACAGAGATATAACCTTAAGTTGTTTTTTTCCTCAATTATACTTCTTCCTAAAAAATTATTTTTCCTTTATTTATGACATTATAGCTACACATTGAGATGTCACAAATCTGAATTATTTTTTACTTAAATTTTCTAAAAGAAGATAGATTTCTTCTGCCCACTTAAATGAATCTGCTAGTTCCCGCATTTACAGACATTTTATTGCTAAACAAATTTTATGGGCTTCCTCTCTTCCATAATCATTAATTACTTTCTCTGAGCAGGGAGAGAAATAAAAATGGAAGAGAGATTAGCACCTCCATGAATTCTGTCAGTCAGTGGTAGTTTTCTCAATCAAAGGAACAATTAATTATGATTTAATCCCACTGGATGTTTCTTGCCTAATTAGTAAATAGTATTTTCCTGGCCACATATCAAAACCTCTCTCTATTAAACAACCAGTCCTCTCTGAAAAACTTGTTGAATACAATGCAACTGGTTCTCATATTATTTTTTTCTTGAATTTTTAAAATATCAAATGAGATAAATCTAAACCACTTAGCCCACAATAAACATGGAAGAATCTGAGATCACTGAAAAATTACAACAGGTATGTTCAATAGATGTGTGTGTGTGCATAAATGTATGCATGTGTACATACTTAGAGAACACACTAAAAATACACATTTAATGAGCTCTTTAGAGTTGTTATTGAATATGAATTTAATGTCAATTAAAATAATAAAAGATAACATATACATTAGCAGGTTAAACGATGCTAGTAGGCAGAAGTCACTGCACAAATAAGAACTATCACAATATTGCTGCCAGATCTTTCCATGCCCCTCATTCTGGTGCTGGGGAGTCAAAAGTGGGAGAAGGGCTGGTCCAGTTTAGGATGGTTTCTTTGAGATACTGTTAGGAGTTACTGTCTTCCTACCCTGTTCCTGTGTTTGCCCTGTAGATCAAAGAAGAGGCTGCAACTACCCTGCATGGGAGAGCCAAACTCTGAGACCCATGGCTTCTTTCTCATCAGAACATATGGTATTTGAACTAGGTAAAAAGATCAAAAACATTTTCTTTCAAACAGCCTCCAAAAATTGGGAATTTGTGTTTACCCTGGAAATCAAAGATATCCAAAGATATTGCTTGGCATGCAATTAGAATCATCTCAAGTTTTCTTCTACCAAATAAAGTTTTGTGGAAGGAGATATAAGTTTAGAAACATAAGTCCAGAAATTGACTGCACAGTCAATACCTTCCAAACAATGAATAGAAAGAAAGAGCCAAACTTGACACTCTTTGACTTTGTAAAAGAAAATAAGTGTCCAACTCTCATTCCACAAAACCGTATTGAGACCCCACTACTTGCTACCAGGGCTGACCTGTACAGTTGTGCCACTTCACACTGCTCAAGTCCAGGGGCACCATTCATATCATATACTATGGGAATGCCACAGGCAGATGGATGTGAAGACATGTGCATAGATGCTTGGAAAGACATGAGAAATCTATAGAACTTGTTCAGTGCAAACTGTAGTGACTATACCTATCAGTCCTCTGTGCCAAACACTTTGCTAGTCTCTGGGTCATAAACACAAACAGCTATCTGTAGGCTTTATGGAATAGGTGACATTTAACCTGGTCTTGATGGATCTGTAGAACTTGCTCAAGATTAAAAACAGGGTTGAGCAAAGGGAAGTCAAGGTCATTGAGGTATACAACAGCCTTTTCAGGGTGTTGGAGTATTGTTTGTATCTTGTAGACAAGCCATGGGGGAAATGCAGAGAAATAAGGCGGAAAATAAGCAAGGCCAAATAAGGAAAAGTCTTAAATGACATGGTAAGAAGTATAAGCTCTGCCTTGTTTGGTTGAAGGACGGAAGAATTTTCAGACAGCAGGGAAGAATAATCAGGTGTATGCTTAAAAATACAATGGAGAATAGAGACATTAATTGTATGAACCAGTGGCTATCCCCAGATTATATTCCATTCAATGAGGCATAAAAGAGTAGCTAAAAGTATAGACTGAGACGCCAGACTGCCTAGGTCTGAATCCCAGCTCCTCTGCTTACAAGTTGTGTGATCGTGAGCAAATTACTTAACTGCTCAGTATTTAAGCTTCCACATCTTTATTGGGAAGCATATCTTTTAGGGTTGCTATAAGATTAGTAGTTAATATTTGGAAAACATTTGTAACACTGTCTGGCACATAGGAGGCACTATGTAAGTGTTTGGTAGATAAGCAAGTATTAATTGAATCTCTATCATGCACCAGGCATTGGCGATGAAAGGTTAAAAAAGACAGACAAGGAACAAACTACTATGATGAATTTATAGCAAAGCAACATTCAAGGCCCTATTAAATGGCTTTCACTGGTTTCCTTTGATGATTGTGAATTTAAATTACTTTGGTTTGGGGAAAATTGTTGCGAATTTTATGATGCTAGGTACAACTATATTCTGCAATTCTAGCAGCACTCACAGATACAGTTAACGGTAGTAAAGCTTATGCCCCTGGATGCACCCTATCTCTTATCCACTTCTCTTTTATTCAGAATCATAAAAAGATAAGACTCATTTTATGATGCTAGGTACAACTATATTCTGCAATTCTAGCAGCACTCACAGATACAGTTAATGGTAGTAAAGCTTATGCCCCTGGATGCACCCTATCTCTTATCCACTTCTCTTTTATTCAGAATCATAAAAAGATAAGACTACTCAAACACAGCCCTCAAAGGAGAGCTCTCTGCAGTCCGCCTAAATTCAGACAGCTGTTGTGTTAATTTTACTTTATACTTCTCGTCATTAATTCTATTTTCATAGCCTGATTCTATTTTTAGTGTGTTAGTATGTCCTTTAACAATATGTCCAATAAAACAGAAAAAGAACACCTCACTGTTAATTTTTTTATCCAAATTAAAACAGTCAAAATCCATGTCAAAATAGATTCCAGATTGCCCTTTTAATGATATCTAGACTTGTAACTTAGTGAGCTACCACACTCTATACCAAAGCATTGATTAACAATCAGAAACGAGGACAAAAGATTTGAAAGCAGCATATTAGGTAGAATGAGATACACATTGTTCTTTATCATTGTTAAGAAATCACTCTTCATAATCACTGTTCCTTTATTAAGAAATATTTTTTAAGGAATCGACCCAAAGAAACAGCATTGGCCCAAGTAGCAGGACTGTCCAGGCATTATAGAGTGGCCATATTAACAACTTAGGTGCTGGCATCAAGGAAGGTCTGGAAGCTCTGTTCCCTTGTAGACGGGATAAAAAGGAGAGAGGAATAACAGTTTAGCAATCTAGTTGCTAGTGATGAACCATAAATGACTGTTTTTGTTTTTAAGCCTACAACTTCAGAATCTAGCATGGCATTTATAATTATGTAAGAGGGCTCAACAATTATTTGTGGAATGAATGAATAATGACCAGTATTTGTTGGGTTTTTTTTGGCCTAAAATCAAATTTTCAGGTAGCAGAAGAAAACCACATTTCTTTGCTCTCTCATAAGTTCTACTTCCAAAACCTATCATATTACAAGCTACAGCTCAGGACATATTTTTTCCTCTTAAAACGCATTTTTATTGAAGATCATCAGTCACTTTTCTGCTTACTCTCAAGCATCGTGAGATTGTCCTATAATTTATCCATAAGAATAGCTAGTGTGACATGCAAACATAGAGGTTTCATCACGTACTCTAACTTCCAAGTCATTTATTAAAATATTAAGTAAGGCTAGTACCCAGATTCATCTCCTAGGAAATTCCATTCGTAATCTGTTGTTCTGACTCTGTTTTCTCTTGAAATATTTGAAAATACTTTCTCTTTATAAATGTATTTGCTAATTAAATTAAATATCTTTATTTCCAAATATTATAAATTTCACGGGATAATAGTAGGGAAATATTCATATCATTGCTTTTACATAACATCTTTTCTAAAACTCCTTTTCTAAACAAAATAGGCATTTCAATCTATACAATAAAGTCTAGGAGAAAATATGACCAAGATATTAGCAGCAATACTTTCTGGGTAAAGATTCTTTCTGCTTCAAATTTACTGTATCTGAGTATATAATAGGGTTTTTTGTTTGTTTGTTTTTAAGCCAACCCAATATCTATGAATTACTAATGCAAAATAAGGATGATTTGTTAAACCATATTATTTAGAATCACTATATATGGTCTAAGAAAAAAGAAGAGAGAACTCTAAATGGAAATATATATATATGTTTCTATAATTGGAAGGAATTTAAGTAAGGATTGGGGGGCTTTTAACCACAAGTATTTATTTATGAAGGAATATATACACCTTACTTAGCTGTAAGAGAACTTAGAAAGTATAAGCAGACAGTGAGATGACACTTTCTGTTGAGAAACAAACTTAAAGCTGAAAAACCATAACCACAAAATAGGAACTTTCAGAGATTGTCTAAATGTAAAATGATTGGGACTACAGGAAGAGAAGGAACAAACACTTAGCTGACAGAAAAATCCTTTAAAATTGAAAAGATTCTTTTAAGTACAAAACATTTCAAAAGTTAGAGGTCATCGTTTGCATCCAGGACTTTCCGTCTTTATATTTGATAGTGCCCTGAAAGTTGTTAGGCAGAGTTATTTAATAGATGGGCTATACTTTTGAGTATGGATCATACTTTTGGTATACAATAAATGGATCATAATTTTGCTACTAAAGTCATGTAATCTTTCAAATCCAGTCCACTGAGACCAGGGATACTTTTAATAGGGGTTAATTAATCCCTTTATGACACTGTATAAGCAATGAAAATATGGACAATTGACATTGACTCTGCTGACTTCCAATGGCATAAACCCACTTAGAACTCAAAATTCCACCATGAGGTGAGTTTTGCTTTTGCAAATTGTTTTTCTACTCACAGTCAACTTTGACTTACAATGTTCTGTTCAAAAATATTTATAACCCCTTGGGTCTCTCCATTCCCTATTAGATCCAGCAATAAAGCAATCACTGTGTACAAAGATGATGAGGATTTGGTTTGGAAATACACCTACGTTACAGGAAACAAAGTAATCCTTTGGTATGTGTTTGTCACTTTTACTGCAGAGCACAGTAAATATTTTTTTTTATTCTCTGCCAGCTGGACACACATTAGTGTGTACTGAAAACATGCAAAATTTCTAGCACCTACTCACACCAACTCATTTGAATGCAACCAAAACTGGCTTAAGTGATACATTTTTTAAAAAAAAAAATACACTTTAACAAGATTGGTATGCTGAAGGAAAAAACAGACTGGTGAGTCTATATTAAAATACGCAGTTCAATTGTGAGTAACAGTGTTTCTTAATATGTGTTTAGGGTATGAATAGTTATTGGCTACACAAACTTTGAAAGCCACAGGTTCCTTTGCAGGTTTCTGGGCTCTAGCCATACACCTTCAGCTCTTCTCAGGACTATTGCAGACATCCAAATGCTTAAGACCTTATAAATAAGCAAATGTCACATAGAGCTTTCAATCCAAATACATGCCTAAACAAAGGCAAAGATCATTGTAACTGCATGCTCTTGCTATGTACAAACTGTGTGGGCTGTGGAATTACCTTACAAAAACAAGTTTGTTACGTGCAACTTTTTTTTTTTTCTTAATTATTCTTTTAGGAACAAAAGAGTACAAACTTACTCAGGGATTCAGAACTGAGGAACTCAGAACAAGTTAAGCAATTCCTATATAATGATAAATAAATTTAATGATAATTAAACTCTTATGTGGAAATTTCCAGGTTTTAGTATTTTTTTTTTAAATGCAAATCCAAGAATCTGGTTAAATATTACAGATACTGAATGAAGTATTTGATTTGTCACTATAAAGATTTGATTCTGAAAAAAAAAGTAAAATTCGAGGATGAGGGAGGTTAGAGTAATATCATCACTAGATCAAGCTACCCTGCTGGGGTAGTAACTAAGGGAAGATGACAGGAGCCCACTGTTCTCCATCTGTAAGAGTCTTGTGTGTTCTCTGTAAATTAATGGAATCAACCTTCGATGGCTCTTGTTTGGAAGTTCAGCTGAGTTATGGCAAGAAAACATTTAAACTGGCCTTTTCACTTAATTTCTTACACGGAGCACATTTGGTTTGAGAATGAGGTAGTGATGGGAGTATCATATTAAACATCGTTTGGGTAATTTATTCTGATCCAACAACACAACTATTTGAGCAGTATAATTTGTTGTTACAGAAGTCTAGAATATAGCACCCAGAAGCTTTTGTCTTCAAGAGTATATTATACAAGGGTCTTCAAAAAGTTCATGGAAAGATTATATGAGTATTATATTTTAGTTCTACTTTTCCACAAACTTTTTGAAGTACCTTTGTATATTTACAAATGCTTGCCATGTTATCATCTCCATCCTGATATATCTAAACTAAAATTCCTCATTCTTACTGCAAAAAATAGCTCTCAATTTCCATCTCTCTTCTTGGCACGCCTGTTTTCTTAATCAGGCTCAAACAGCTCAAAGCCATCACTAACATCCTTTTTGTTTCATGGCTATATCATAAGTCATCAAGCACCATTTGTAGACAATGGTTCCATTTCTCAATTCAGATATATTTGTGGGCCAGTAAACTCTCTCCAAGTTAAACCTGTATTTAAGGCTCAAAGCCATCACTAACATCCTTTTTGTTTCATGGCTATATCATAAGTCATCAAGCACCACTTGTAGACAATGGTTCCATTTCTCAATTCAGATATATTTGTGGGCCAGTAAACTCTCTCCAAGTTAAACCTGTATTTAACTTAATTTCTTACACGGAGCACATTTGGTTTGAGAATGAGGTAGTGATGGGAGTATCATATTCAACATCGTTTGGGTAATTTATTCTGATCCAACAACACAGCTATTTGAGCAGTATAATTTGTTGTTACAGAAGTCTAGAATATAGCACCCAGAAGCTTTTGTCTTCAAGAGTATATTATACAAGGGTCTTCAAAAAGTTCATGGAAAGATTATATGAGTATTATATTTTAGTTCTACTTTTCCACAAACTTTTTGAAGTACCTTTGTATATTTACAAATGCTTGCCATGTTATCATCTCCATCCTGATATATCTAAACTAAAATTCCTCATTCTTACTGCAAAAAATAGCTCTCAATTTCCATCTCTCTTCTTGGCACGCCTGTTTTCTTAATCAGGCTCAAACAGCTCAAAGCCATCACTAACATCCTTTTTGTTTCATGGCTATATCATAAGTCATCAAGCACCACTTGTAGACAATGGTTCCATTTCTCAATTCAGATATATTTGTGGGCCAGTAAACTCTCTCCAAGTTAAACCTGTATTTAAGGCAAAGACATTGCCATTTGTATTAGAAACACCACAGAATTTAGCAAATTGTGAATGAATTAGTTCTTGTGAAACAATACTTTGATTCCCACCACACAGGGGAAAAAGTAGGCATCAATTTCACATGTTCTCCACTGCAATCTGCCTCTATTTTATTATCCTGCTCTCTGCCTAATTTTTAATATGCTAATGTCTTCCTTTGCCTCATTTTTCTTTGTTCAGGCAAGACCCAACATTATTAGGATCCTATAAATCAAAGCAGATTAAGAAAATGAGATTTTAAAAATATGCCAAAGACCATATTTTCTATAAATGTCAGAGGCTTGTGAGTTGTCCAACAACAAATTCACTTTGCAAGGAAGCATCCTCACATCACCTACTGTGTGCTTCTGTCTATTCCTGGAGATAGTGAACGTGAACTTTGGAAGATAAATCATTGCAAAACCAAAATAACTTACACGTTGGTAAACACAAGCTACCAGAGAGACTAGCCCACAGATGGAAAACTTGAGAAAGGAAAACTGGGATGAGATTGTAGAATAAAAAAAATGCTCTATTTTAGTATGAAATTTATTTTGTAGGCAAGAGTAAGCTATTGAAAGTTTTGAACATGAAAATATCAAGACAGGTTTCCCTGTTGATAGCCTGATGTATTCCAAAAAGAGTTGAGGGGATTTCAAAGACATAAATCATCATGAGATTTCTTTTAAAGAAGATATCTAGGACAAATATGGCAAAATATCAATAATCTATAAATGTAGTATGGGTAAATGGAGTTTGTCATATTTTCTGTATTTTTATATGATTACTAGTGAGGTTAATTTAAAAATAAAAATAAGAAGGGAGAATGACATTTTTTCATTTAGTAAATATGAGGGTACTTGAAAAACTTCATGGAAAAATAGAAGATAATACAAAGTTTTCCATGAACTTTTTGAAGAGTCCTTTTATATGAGTGCCTTGGGGATGCCAGTTAGAGTGCAAGGTTTTGCCTTGTTTTACTAGTTAATGCATATGAGAGGGCTACGAAAAGAAAAGTGAGAATAAGATTAGACCTTTGTTACTATGTTCTTGTATGTGTAAAAGGGATCCTGGGTAAGGGACAGGGGACAGTGGTGGTGTTCAGCCTAGGAACAAGTGATAAGAGGCTGCTTTGTCTGCAGTGGTTTGCCACCATGTTTTCAGCACGTTGTACATGCCAGGCACTGCCCTAAGAAGTTCACATCTACTAACTCCTTTACTTTATGCTCTTCACTGCACTATAGGATAAGTCATATTAACTCTGCAAGAAGTTAAGACATTTGCCGGACTTCATACACAGCTGGTAGAGCTAGGTTTTGAATCCAGGCCCTGCAGATCATGCCCTGAAAGCACAATGCTATACTCCTTCCAAAATACAGGATTGGGACTAAAAAGTTCAGGCATATTTAAATCCAATAGTATAATATCATTAAGAATACATAACTGTTACATGGTTTTATACATTGACCGAGTAAAAATATTATAGAGCTGTGTTGTCCAATACACTATCCACAAGCCATGTGTCTCTTTAAATTAAATGTAGAAAAATTAAAAATTCACTTTCTCAGTCACACTAGTCACATTTCCAGTACTCAGCAGCCATATCTGGCCAGTGGCTACCATACGGGATAGCACAGATATAGAACATTCCTATTATCACAGAAAGTTCTACTGTAAAGCACAGATACAGAACATTTCCAATATTGCGGAAAGTCCTATTGGACTGTCCTATTCTAGAGTCTAAGCCTTTATCAATTGTGGGTCCTTGGGTGAGCCAAAGAATACAGAAATTCATTTGAGGGACTATTTTCTCAAAGATGGCACCATACTGGATGCAAGGGATACCTTATGACATCAGGCCTTACTTCTAGAAACTTCAGTTAAGAGCTGATTCTAAACTCCTGCAAAAGTGAAGAGTTTATGATCAGAAGACTATGGTTTTTGGAGTGCGGACAATTGGAGTCTAGACCCAACTGGGTCACCAAATTGTATACTCAAACAAACCATATAACCTTAATGAGCATCAATTTTTATTCTGTAAAATGACACAATTTGGCCTGTTCATTTATAAGACCTTATTCTGTTGAAATATCTAAAAACATACAGCTACAGAGTATACCCTCCTTGCCTCCTCCCACTCCAAATTCACTGTTAGTACTTTTAAGATCAGAGATTCACTATAATGTAGTAATAGTAACTTCTAGATCTTCCCTCCTAAGGAGCTCTACCAGTTTTTAAGCTTCATAAACTGTCATCTGCTCAGTGCTGTTTATTTCCTCAAGCCTTCCCAATAATTCCACATGATTTGGCCAGCTGAGTTTAGGATTATATAGTCATCTTTAAGGCAATTCTTGTAACTTGCCCTAAGCAAAGGGCCTCAAAGGTAGTGCTAAGTCTACTGGGGTTTTTCTTGATACCTTTGCCTAATATCTCAAAGAGAAATTGTCAGTGCTGAGACTTTGCCTGTGCATGCTGCACATTCAAAATAGAAAAAGAAAAAGAAAAAAGGAGTGCCTATATAAGGTTTTAAAATAACGATTCTATAATTATTGGTAGATCTCAATGGATTTAGTACATCACTAATTATACTACATTACTGTCAAATGAATTCTTTTAGCATGATTAATGTTATTACGCCAAATCCCAAATTAATTCACAATGAGTATCTTAAAGTCTCAGCAAGCTTTAAAAGGAGGGGAAAAAAAGATGACAAATTAAGCTGGGCCATTATAGTGAAATACAGAGAGGTTCGCTATCTAAGCACTTCAAATATATTGCTAGAATTAACCTATATATTTATGAAGTACCCTTCAGAACTTCTGATCTTAGTTCAGTTTTGCAGTACATTTTCCAGCTAGGAAAATAAAGTGCTAATGAATAGATCAAATACCCAGTCTCTTGACCTTTTACCCTTGTCTGAACATTTCTATTTTTTGTGTGTCTTTTGTTGTAACTTGCTGCAAGTCATTCTGGAAGTTGGTGGGATATAAATAAAGAATCCAAGAACAAAGGAAAAATATAGTCTTTTGTCGGTTATATTTTTAAATTTTAATTACTAAATCATTTTTCTGGTAAATTTAGTCTTCACCAGTTGTCCCAGGATTTGATTATCCATGGCCAAGGTGACCAAGAAGACCCTTAGGGTCTACAACACTGAGACATCCTCCCACCCTTTCAGAGGGAGATGTGCTGCAGAGCTGGAAGCCACCAGCTACAGCAATGGCCACTTAGTCTTTCTATTCTGAAATGCAAGGCTCTGTATTTCAGACTCAAATTCCTAACTTGCCTGCCATTGTCCTCCTTTCCCTTGATCAACTTCTGAGCTGACCCATCTTCTAAACATCTCTCCTTTCCACCATTCATGGGGCACAATAATTTAATGGTTAAGAGAGCAGATTTGGAAACAGACTCCTTGTGTGTATGTCCTAGCTCTCCCAGGCTGTGTGTGACTTTGGAAAAGATACTTAACATTTATCAAACTCAGATTCCTCATTATAAAATGGAGTTAATAAATACCTCTTATAAATACCCATGACAAAGGATTGTTGTGAGGATTAAATGATTTCATACGTGCTCAGTACAGTACCTGGAAAAGTGTAAGTGCTTTCATTATTAGCTCTTTTATGCAGATGAAGAATAGACAGACAAAAACCCAACATCGCCAACATCAACATCATCTCCCCTAATATGGTGTTCTATGTACCTGGTATAGGCTAAGCATTTAACAAACATCATCTCATTTAATCATTTTTATCTCTATTTCACAGGACTGCACAGATGGTAGTGGCAGAACCAGGATTTGTAACCATAACCAAGTGTGTTAAACTCTAGAGCCTATGCTCTTAACCTTTGACACTAGAAATGTCTTACAGAACACTTTCCTATACGAGGAAGGTGGTGATATTGCATTTTACATAAGATGGATTGACACCTTAGCAAATAAAATTGCCTTAGCTCAGGTGCAGAACTAGAGAGCAACAGCATCTCCTGAGCCTAGGGATAAATACCACAGCACAAAACTGTCTGCTGTGATCTATGGGGAAAGAATCAGTGTTGGGCACATAAGCCTTCATCAAATCTGAAATCTCCAAATCAGCAAATGCATGAATCACTTAATCCCAGAATCAGGGCATGTGAAAAGCATCATTTCTTAGGATTGTCACATCACCTAAGAGTTGCTGCATTGGCTCACTAATTGCAGAGATTACTCTATACAAATTACTGTATTCCTTCTATTTTTACTTCTTGGTCGAGGTCCAGAAATATTTCAATAACACTCAACATGAGGAAAAGGCAAGGTTAGTGGACACAAACCTCAAACCTTTAGCCCATTCCTAAATTCCTTTAAAAATATCTGTGGTACTGTATCAGAGAGAGATTGCAGTGATGGCAGTGTGAGGATCAATTGGGTTGAGGGCATCGTTGAAGACTGGAGGACTAATGTAGTTTCCCAGGGAGAGATGATGAGGTCTGGACTAGACTATGTGGGAGAAGGGTGAAGAGGAGATGAAGAGGAGATCCAGAGATCTGAAAGAGTACAGCATGAACCTCCTCACTGATTGGGTGCTGGGATAAGGAATGGGGAGAAGCAAAGGGTGGCCTGAAGAGCAAGGTAGGAAGGTCACTGGTAAACAGAGGGCTCATGGTCAGCAGGGCCCTCGCTGGGCTGTGTAGATGCAAGGTCACCTAAATGCTGATCACAGAAATGCTTCATTTTTATCTAAACAAACACAAAATGTGCTCCAGAGTCTGGGGCAAGGCTGATCTTCTGTGATGCTTGAAGAAAAGAAGGAAGCGTAGTACATTCTTCCAGTAACTCCAGCTTTAGGGAACGGAGTGATACAGAGAAATTCATTAGCCTGGGGTTAAAAAATAGTCACCATTTTTTCCATTGGCTTTTCATTGGCTATAAAATAAAACTATGTAGCACAGTGCTGGACACACAACAGGATCTCAATACGGATGCCCCTCAACTTACAATGGGGTAACCACTGGAAAATGATATAGTATTGTTAAGTCAAAAATGCATTTAATACACCTAACCTACCGAACATTATAGTTTAGCCTAGCCTACCTTAAATGTGCCCAGACACTTACATCAGCTTAAAGATGGGCATCTAACACAAAGCCTATTTTATAAGAAAGTGCTGACCATCTAATATAATTTATTGAATACTGTACTGAAAGTGAAAAACAGAATAGCTGCTGCCACTGCTCAGCACCGCCAGAGAGTAGTGTAACGCATAGAGCTAGCCCAGGGAAAGACCAAATTCAAAATCCCAAGTACGGTTTCTACTGAGTGCAAATCACTTTTGTGCCATCCTAAAGTAGAAAAAAAGTGAAGGTGAACCATAAGTTGAGGATCATCTGTGTATACTTATAGAATATGATAGTGAATGAACTCAAGTCACAAACTGATAGGCTCATGGGCTATATTCATAAATTGGATTATTTAATGTTTTAAAAATTCAGAATTATCTTTCAGCATAATGATAGTGAATGAACTCAAGTCACAAACTGATAGGCTCATGGGCTATATTCATAAATTGGACTATTTAATGTTTTAAAAATTCAGAATTATCTTTCAGCATACACTACTTGGGAGATTTTACATAGATACCTGAACTTACTGTTTCTTTTCAAAAGTAGGGGGATCTGGCAATGCTGGCAGCAACTAGCTGAGTAGTAACCACTCCCTACAGAAGAGGCAGCTACAAACTTGACCTGTTTTTACTTGTTTGGGTTTTGTAGGCATTAGCCTTGACCAAAAGGTGCGGCTTTACTAGTGGGAATTATAGGTCAGCAGGAGAGGAAGTAATGCCCTAGAAGGATTAGGAGAGCTAAGGGACTTCAAATTGCCACTCAAATCATATCAACTAAGCAGGACCGAGTGTCACTCTGCCTCCTGTTGGGGATTGTTTATGATCGCAGCACCCAGTTAGAAGATGACCGAACAAGACAAACGGTGGTGGATAAAAGCTGAGCCCTGGGCAGCAAGTTGGCTCTTTGGAGGAGTTTATGACTTGTGGTGCTGAAGACAGAATGGAAACAGTCATGGCACAACCAGAAATAGAACTCAATACAATGTAGTGGATAGAAAATGGAATTTGGGGTCAGAAAAGAGTTCCAGTCCAGTGCAGCGGCCAAGAAGCATTCTGACCTTGGGCAAGGTCATCTCACCCTCCCCTTAGTTCTTTATCTGGAAAATTAGAGAATTAGAGATTATTTTAACCTCCGGTTTTAACCTAATTTCCACAAATTTATGAGATTAACAGTTGAAGCTGGAATGTATAAGAGAGACCTGGAAAAACTGGAGGTGTCAATGGGTATAGGAAAGACTGCTATTTTTGGTATAATATTTAAATCTGCTGATTCAAAGTTTTCCAATTTTAAATCTATGATTATCCTTTCTAGGCTGGTTGTAACGTTATCTTTCCATTATATGATAAGGAAATATTTGCTCCACAAATTAGTACTATTAACAAGATTTCTTTTGGATGTTGACCCTAATTGGGGATAGAAGTGGACTGTTTTTAAGGACTTCAGCACATTCTTTATTTGTATGTGAATGGTATTGCTAATTGCCAAATTAAAAGTAGTCCCAGCAGGACCTCTTCATGAAAACACTTGGTTAACAGCTAAAGCTGAGCCCTGGGCAGCAAGTTGGCTCTTTGGAGGAGTTTATGACTTGTGGTGCTGAAGACGGAATGGAAACCGTCATGGCACAACCAGAAATAGAACTCAATACAATGTAGTGGATAGAAAATGGAATTGGGGGTCAGAAAAGAGTTCCAGTCCAGTGCAGCGGCCAAGAAGCATTCTGACCTTGGGCAAGGTCATCTCACCCTCCCCTTAGTTCTTTATCTGGAAAATTAGAGAATTAGAGATTATTTTAACCTCCGGTTTTAACCTAATTTCCACAAATTTATGAGATTAACAGTTGAAGCTGGAATGAATAAGAGAGACCTGGAAAAACTGGAGGTGTCAATGGGTATAGGAAAGACTGCTATTTTTGCTATAATATTTAAATCTGCTGATTCAAAATTTTCCAATTTTAAATCTATGATTATCCTTTCTAGGCTGGTTGTAACGTTATCTTTCCATTATATGATAAGGAAATATTTGCTCCACAAATTAATACTATTAACAAGATTTCTTTTGGATGTTGACCCTAATTGGGGATAGAAGTGGACTGTTTTTAAGGACTTCAGCACATTCTTTATTTGTATGTAAATAGTATTGCTAATTGCCAAATTAAAAGTAGTCCCAGCAGGACCTCTTCATGAAAACACTTGGTTAACAGCTAGTTCACATTGTTAATGTTATTGAAAAGTAATACAATTGCCTTTTATTTTCAAATGATCTTAANTTCACATTGTTAATGTTATTGAAAAGTAATACAATTGCCTTTTATTTTCAAATGATCTTAAATTTAGTCTCTTCAGTTTGTATGACTGGCATTCTCCCAATGTCTGTAAATAGAAATTAACTGGATACCTTCTCACCACACCTGCCTATCCCCACAAAAGTTAAACAATATCCTGCTATTTTCCTTGGCTAGGAATTACCTCTCAATTTATGTCAACCCAAAAGTATATTATAAAAAGCCAGAAAAATAAGCATATCAATATCTAACAAAGTTATCACAAGAAGGATAGTAAAACTCACGTTTTACTGTGTAGGCAAAGACCACAGACCCTCATTTGGCCATTTTCAACTTCTCTTTTATGCATAATTGTAACAGGCTGTTACCAGAGTTAAGTAGCACCCCAGGAAGCTGCAAATGAGCAGAAGGAATGGCAAGCTGCTAGAGATAGCACTTTGAAAAGTCTGAGAAGAAATTAAAGGCACTGTGGCCGAGAGGGAGACAGATTAAAATGAGAAGTGAGATAAGGAATTAAAAAATCATACCATACTAGGTCCTTTCAGAAAAAGTATCTGTACAACCCAGTACCAAATCTTGGGAACAAAAATATTCATTCAAGTTTAAGAATTGTGAGCCAAAAAGAAACAGTGAAATTATGGCCAATCCCCTACATCATCATTATCATACTAATAAGAGTTGACATTTATTGAGCTCTTGGTGTGTTAAACAATGTGCTCAGTACTGTTTATCTCCTTCAATTTTCTTAACATTAGTATGAGGTACATAGTATTATTGACATTTCATAGAGGAATAAAACAAATCACAGAGAGGTTACATAACTTCCTGAAGTCACACAGTATGGATGAAGGAAATCATACACCAGGATCCATTCTCTTAGCCACAAAACTCTACCGCAATATCACTTTAGAGAGATCCAATTTGAGGTCTATCACTGTTTAGGTTTTATATGCTATTTTTAATAACTTTTGAGATATTATTAACATACTATAACATTCATCTGTTTTAAGTGTTGAATTCAATGGTTTTTAGTAAATTTACAGTTATGCAACTATCACCACAATCCGGTATTAGAACATCACCATCAACCCAAGAAGACCCCTCTTTTTCTTTTGTAATCAATCCCCTTTCTCTTCCAGACAATTACTTACATACTTTCTATCTCTATAGATTTGCATTTTCTAGGT
>NW_007729746.1:65742-67406 GCF_000696425.1 Galeopterus variegatus | reverse complement strand
CCATTCTCCAAAGCAGCTGCACCACTTACGTTCCCACCTGCAATGTATGAGGGTTCAGGATTCTCCCGATTCTCCACATCCTCATCGATACTTGTTTTTTGATTATAACCATTCTACTGGGGGTGAAGTAAATTATGGGTTTTTTTTCCTAAAGACTAAAGACATTGAGCATGTTTTCTTTCATATGCTTATGTTCTTCCATAAAGTGACTTTTTCAGTCTTTTGCCATATTTAATTAGGTTGTTGTATTGCTGAGTTGTGAGGTACTTTATCAAATACCTGATTTGGAAATATTTTTGAGTTGTCTTTTCAATTTCTTGATATTGTTTGTTGAAGGGCAAATGTTTTAAGTTTTGTTTAGCCAACTTATTCATTTTTTTCTTCTACGAATCATGCTTTTTTCCTTAAAAGTTTTATAATTTTAGCTCTTAGGTTTGTGATCCATTTTAAATTAATTTTTGTGTACAGAATAGGTAAAAATCTAAAGTAATTTATTCCCACTAAAGTATCAGAATTTACAAATAATTTAATGCCCCCAAGACTTTATTATGAAAAAATTTTAAACATAGAAAACTCGAAACAAATACACAGTGAACACCTATATTACAATTGTTAACGTGCTAAATTCACATTATTACATACCTATACATCTATCCAGCCAATTAGTTCATTTTTTTACGTACCTCAAAATAAATTATAATGTATAACATTAGAGTTCAATATTGTTTTTAATTCTGTTTTTAAGGCAAAATTTACATATAGTAAAATGAACAAATCTTAGCTATAACATTTGATGATTGAAAAAAATTATAACACTGTGTTAGCCCAAGTCCTATTAAGGTATAAAACATATTCATCACTCCCAAAATTTTCTCCATGCCCCTTCTCAGTCAAATCCCAAATCCAACAACCATTATTGTAATTTATTTTTACCATAAATAAATTCTCTTTAATTTCATAAAAACTCCATACAAATTGAATCATGTAGTACATGCTCTTTTGTGTTACACTTTCACTGAGCAAAATATTACTGAGATTCATCCACACAGTCTTTGACTGGATGAATACCATTGTATACAGGAGGTACTGCAGTTTATGTATTTTCCTACTAATGGACACAGTTATTTTCCAGTTTGGGGTATTATGAGAAATCTGTTATATACCTTCTTGTACAAGTTGATTTGAACAGAAAACACATAGGAATTAGACTTTTGGGTCACAGATTAAATGTAAATTTTATAAGACAGTGCAATACTTTTTTCTAAAATGCTCATATCACTTTACTCTATCAGCAACATGGGAGATTTCCAGTTGCTCCATGTTATCACCAATATACTTTCTGGTAAACATTCCTCTCCATGAACGTATTTTACTCAGTAGACTATCAGACATCATGGGTGTCACAGAGGGCAAAACAGTAGTTCTACAATATGCATAGAGGGAGTGGGTAACTTAACCACTAAAACAGAGACCAGAACCTTCTTCTCAGCTGCTCTTAGGAACACTAAGGTGCTAACAGGAAAAGCCCTGGAACAAAATATCACTGATCAAGCAACATGAAATTATGTTAATCTTGTTCTCCTACTGCCTATTTTTAGGAGGAGGGACTTAGGAAAATCAGGTGTAGAAGAGAAGGTTGGTTGTCCTTATGGTTTTTTCCAACT
>NW_007729746.1:59985-65495 GCF_000696425.1 Galeopterus variegatus | reverse complement strand
GTTGCTCCATGTTATCACCAATATACTTTCTGGTAAACATTCCTCTCCATGAATGTATTTTACTCAGTAGACTATCAGACATCATGGGTGTCACAGAGGGCAAAACAGTAGTTCTACAATATGCATAGAGGGAGTGGGTAACTTAACCACTAAAACAGAGACCAGAACCTTCTTCTCAGCTGCTCTTAGGAACACTAAGGTGCTACAGGAAAAGCCCTGGAACAAAATATCACTGATCAAGCAACATGAAATTATGTTAATCTTGTTCTCCTACTGCCTATTTTTAGGAGGAGGGACTTAGGAAAATCAGGTGTAGAAGAGAAGGTTGGTTGTCCTTATGGTTTTTTCCAACTTTCCCCTTTCTCTTCTTTGCACCTATGACTGGAGTAGAGGAGAATACTGTATTACCCTGCAAGTCATCAAGTCTTTTCACTGTGCCCTACTGCCTTCTGGTTTTTGTTTTTGCTTTTTAAGCTAAACACGGACATCTGTACTTGTGCTCTCATAACACAGAAGTAAATCACTATTGACAGGCCTAGTTTTTATTAATTCTCCTTGTCCATTAGAGTCAACTAACCTCCTTAAAGCTTTGAATGTTTTCTATTTCTGAAGTGCTATTTTACTCTGTTCAGGCCTTGCATGAAGCCACCTTGCTCCTCTACCCCTTCTCTGAAGCTGCTTCTAGTTCAGCCTCTCCCCAGAGGCACTAAGGCTTCCTTTCCAGCTTCATCGCTTCACTTCAGAAATCCTGTTCCATCTACTGGGATGATATATCCACAGACTTATCAGACACTCAGTTTAATGTTTTACTTTCTCACCTACATTTGTATAGACCTAGGATCAACATATTAGCATTTCCAGAAGCATGCTGCTTGGTGAGCCCTTCGTGACTAAAAAAGTCACCTCATCTCACATATCAGTTGAAGCAGATCCAAAGTCACAACACCAACAGTGCTGTATGGCAAATATGTAATGACTGAAAATGTCTTTTCTTTTTCTGGGAGACTTAAAAAGCTTTTTCACGAAACAAAATTTGGACATTTACTCTCCAGTCAGAAATTGCTACAATGGATCAGGCATGATTTCCTAGCAATTTAGGAGCATGACCATTGAAGCCATTGTGGCCACTGAGCAGTGAAAACATGGCTCCTCAAAATTAAGATGTACTGTAAGAGTAAAATGCACACTGGATTTTAAAGATACTATACAAAAAATGTAAAATATCCCCATTTTAATATTGATTGCATGTTGAAATATTAAATTAGTAAAATTAGTCTCACTTGTGTATTTTTCTCAGTGTGACTACCAAAAAATTTAAGATTACATATTTGACTTACACCACATTTCTGTTAGACACTGTGGGTCCACAGCAGCTGAAAAGAAATCTTTCAAAATAGCTTGCCCTTGTTTACTTCAGCTTGAACATCTTCTATCTAAAACCAACAGAACTAGTGCCTCAGAAATGCCTCTTAGAAAGTGGTTTCTTTTTTTCCTTCACTAAGTGTACAGTTTTAAATGGCCACTTCTATCTTTCAAATCAGCTTTCAAAACCCAAATTACATAGATCTCCATAATGCTACACATGGTAGCTGGGTGCACCATGCAGAGCCAAGGTATTAAATCCACTTTAGGAAGCAAGACGACAAATCTAAGGTGTCACAGAAATGGATCAGAGTGAAGCATGTTTGTAACATGATGTGGTTGGCAGTCTACTAGTATCTCTGTTAGTGCTAAGATTACCACATCGTTCTGCCTGTTGTGTTTTACATGTAACTGGCAGAAGTTGTTAGATATGCCAACTCCAGAGGGTTTACCTGCTTCCTTCCATGAGCAGGGTGAGGCCCATCTGAGAAGGCATTCCTGTCCTGCCCTGCCTCCAATCATCCAACAGCATCCTCCACCTTCAGAAGCTTCGATGCTTCGGTGGATGGCACAGTCTTAGGGATGCAGGACCCATCTGTCACTGTGATGATGTCCTAGGAAGTCATGGAAAATGTTACTGATCAAGAGACCTGAGCATGTGTTGGTTTTTGCTGTGCCACGAAGGGATGTTAGACAAATTATTTAAGCATGTTGTGCCTCAGATCCCTTAGCTATAACATGTTGGGGCACACAGAGGGTGGAAAGATATAGGATTTGAGATGTTGGCATCTCAGATCCTTTCTCTTTTTAACATTGCATAACAAGTATTACAGACTACATGATTCCATGTGTGATGGGCACCATCTTGGCTGGGCCCATCCTCCTGTGGCTGTAGCCTCCTTCTGTATCTGGATCACTTGGACATATTTCTATGGCATGAGACAGACAAGCTGGCTTTAGAAAAGTGGAGATTAATTTCTAAAATAAGTTATTCTATTTCTGAGATATAGTAAGCCCAGAATGTTAATGGATAGTGCTGGAGTACTGTTTCAGATTGGACAGCCACCATTCTCTTATGTTGTGTATAGATCTAGTTATAAATTCACAATGATCTGATCATTAAAATTAATCTTGACACATTTTTCCCCCAAAAAGTTGAAAATATGGGACTGTAAAGACCAATGTTCATGACCAACTTAATTTATGTTAATTATTGAACAAATTCAGGGGCTTCATTTTACTTTAAGAGGCGATTTCATTTTGATGGAAGAAATTCCTAGCATTTGGTCATCCACTAATTGTGACAGAGACAAGTAGGAAGCCACTTTTTGTCAACAATATTTTCTGATATTGTCTAATTTAACTTCAACCCTGATATTCTAGAAAACATTAATGCACAAATTCTTTCTGAAAGTGTATTTTTCATTCTGCCCTTGAGTTGAGAGAAATGTGTTAGCTGTATTTCTAGATTCACTACTATAGATGATCTCCGGTTTAAAAGGAGAGAAAGAGAGGAATATATCACTTTATACATATGTTGTTTTCTAAAGTTGTCTGTAAACTGAAGTAAATCCCAGTGTTAGAACCCTCTGTTAAGCAAAGCATTGCTACTTTATGTGTGTATTGTCATTTCAGATAATCCTGGGTCAAGTTTTGTTAAAAGATGACACACCTGAGTGGGATAATTTTGCTGACTATCTTCCAATCTCTTGCTGAAGTTGAGAAATTTAATGAATTACTCTTTGAAACCATGTTTTTCTTAGAGACAGAAAGAGAAACCAAAACTATCATATTCAGGTTCTTTCTAACTACCTTATCTAGAGTGTAGTTATTGAAAACACTCACAGAATACTAACTTTAGATGGAATATCAGATGCAACTTAGTTTAAGAATGTAGAAAGATTTTTCTCTTCCCCTGAAGAGTAGTGGTTTCTTCTATTTAAATGCTCCTAGTGATGGGAGTTCATTGTCCTGTACCCTGGTTCTGTTTTATCTGTTTCCATAACTATTAAAAGATTCTCTGTGCTAAGCTGAACTGTGCTTTCCTTTAACTCAGACCCACTGGTTTCTGTCCTTCCCAGAGGGCCACATCCATAATAAGCCCAATTTACCTTATCCATGCAGATGCTCAAATTTTTAAAGACACCACATAATTACCACTTATTGAGATTTTTCTGTGTACCAGAGGCTGTATCAAGTATATTATGTCCATTATTTCATTCTCCATAACAATACAAATAAATAGGCACATGAATCCTCCTTTTATAGAGGAACAAATGGAGGCATGGAAAGGTTCCCTAACTCTCCCAAGATAAGTTAGATAACAGATAGAAGAAGTAGGATTTGCACCCTTGTGTGCCTGATGCCAACACTTGAGCTCACGGACAATATTTTAGAGCCAGGTTTCCTCTGCCTCATTTCCCTTATTCTCAAATTTCTAGCAACTCTCCTTTTATCCATTAGGATATTTAAGCACAGCATGAGGCATGGGAAAAGCACTCAGGCAGTATTTGTCTAGTGAATATGTGCATGAGTAGATGTTACTAAAAATGGTTCTGAGGTCCTATGTCCATGCCTTTTAGCATTCTAGAATGTCATCTTCTTGGCCTGGAGACTTGAACTTCTTTAAAGCGGCCATATGTACTGTGTTTTCGCCAGTCTTGAGTTCACGTATTCTTACATCACAGAGACATAAGTCTTTTACATGGAATATGACAGGCTGCTTTGGGAATCTAATGAAAACTATGTACTGTCTTCCCACAGATGAAAATTTTAACCCCCAGGTTGCCACTCCATAGTTCCTCTGATGCCATCCATGGAGGAACCATACAATCCAAGTTTATTCAGATTTTTCCAGTGTTAAGATGATACTACTTAATAGCAAAGCAGATTTTTAAAAAACAACTGGGGAACTGTTTGATATTAGGTAATATTGGCTTGATCCCAAACCATGGGACTATTCTGTCTTCATTTTTCCCCAAATATGCATCAGAAACTGGTAGTCTCTAGAGTTGTTCCCCCCCACCAGACATGTCAGCTCATTCTAGGTTTAGTATCCCCAAAGTTGTTATAAAAACTTTGTACCATTTATTTTTATGTTATCTTGGTAAAAAGCTCCTTTTTCTATTTTATAGAAGTTCCTTTCTTTTACAATCAAAATGAACAATGCTGTCAATGTCACTTACTGGGAATTCTGTTCATTCATTTCTAAGAATTCTAATTCTCTTATACTGAGTCTTATAGCTGTGAACAAAGCCAAATAGTTTTCTTTCAAGGGAGAAGATGGTTTTCTCCTACAGATACTTTTAATTATTAAGCAGTCCAACTTAATTCATCATTAGTGCCCATAATGAAATGCAATAAGGCAATTTAGAAGGAATGGAGCAGAGGTGCTATAAAATAAAATATGAAGTCATAACATTTATCACAGCTTGCCGTAGAGAAATTTATTCTGCTGGAAGCAATAGTTTTAGACATAAAACTTGAGCTGTTAAAGAACTTATGTTGGCCCTGTGGCAGACATTGGCTAGCTGTGCACACAATTCAGCTCCATTTCCTTTGGGGCACAGAGCTGGACTAGCAGCTTCTCTGGTGGTTAGGTGTAGCCACAAGACTGAGTTCCAGCACATGTAATGGAGCAGCGGTGAGGTACGCTATTTTGGAGTCTCCACATAAAATCTTCCCTCCGAACTCTCTATGGTCTTTTCTGTCTTTGGTTGGCTGTAATGAGAAGACCCCCTGGGCAGCCTGAGACTCCTACATTGACAAATGTAGGATTACAAAATTGAAGGAAATGGAGTCTGAATTCAAGATTGGAGAAGAGCTGCCAGGCCAGCAGCACCCAAGTTGGACTGTTAGGTGAGTGACAAATTTTTCTTACATGAAGCTCTAAGATTTGAGGTTAACGAGTATCTATCATAGCAGCTTGCATTATTTTAGCTAACACAGCTCCCCACTGCAAGCACAGATATCCATGGGTCCTGAAAAATTGCAAAGCTTATTGTACTTACTCTGTACTGTAGGTTTATCGTGACATGTCATCCAGTTACTCTTGTATTTATCTTTAAATGAGTTTCTGCTAAATTTTCATTATTAAAGGGTTTGGGGTAAAGAGAGTTAGACATTTACATTATTGGGACTAGACCTGA
>NW_007729746.1:49065-59226 GCF_000696425.1 Galeopterus variegatus | reverse complement strand
AGAGTCAGACTCATGTGGTTGCTATGAAAATTAAATAAAATGATAAAGTATCTAGCTTGTAGGAGCTTTTCATTAGTCCCTAGCTAGAATAATTGAAAGCAGACATTCTTTTTTACTTTTGTGACACAAGTATTCCAGGGAAAGATATATAGAAGTTTGACATTTACTGTGTAGAACACATACATTCTCAGACAGAGACACACATACATATTATTTACAAATACAGGCATTTATGTTAAAATGTAATACTCTCATATATACATTATTTAATCCTATGTCTTGAAAAATCACACATTAAAAATAAGAGGGGACAGAACAAAAATATGTCAGGGCAGATGATCCAAAAGTGTATGAATATTATACCCAGAACACAATGAAAAATAATAATCCTAATGAAAAATAAACTGGCACAGTTAAAAGATAATAGAACAAATCCATAATAAATAAAACTATAATAAATAAAAGGACTTTAACTTACAAACAAAAAGAAAAGGTGGAGATAGTTGATGGAGGTAGGTTTTTAAAAAAGTGGTTAAACCTGAGTCTTGAAGAAGAGGCAAAAATGCAAAAAGATAAAACTAGCATAATAAATGCTTCCAAGATGGAACACCTAGCCACACCGAGTCATGCAGAAGAATGTAGGGAAGGGGCTCCATACACAACTCTGTTCCCTCACAGCTTGCCACACTCAGCTGTGTTAGGAAACTGGAACTTTACCATTAATGTACTGGAAAAAAAAAAAAAAAAAGCTGACCCTATGTTTATTGACATCACCCCCCTTTTTACCACTTGTATATTTCTAATTCATATTACAGATATGTGTGTTATCACAGAATATAGTATGTGCTGAATAAAAATTTGTTGAATGAATGGACGGATGGATAAGTGCCATAGTAATTCAGTGAAAAAAAGGACAGGCAAGTAATAGGGCATGGTGCATAAAATCTGTAGCATAAATCCCAACTTGGGTCCTAGTCTATAGCTTATTGGCTTTGAACTCCTTGGAGACTTGGTTTCCTCCTCCAGAGAGAGGCCATTATGATAATACTCACCTCTCAAGGTGATCATGAAGAGTAAAACAGATACATTTTTTAAAATGCTCTGACATTTCTAATGCATTATATAAATGACAGTTATCAACACTATTAACAGCATTCTTTTCTGCTGAAGTCCTCAGCAAATTAACACCATGGAAAAATAGGGTTCAGCTAGACTATGATGAGGGGTTGAATATGGAGAGCTGACCTGGGAAGGAAGAGAGTGTGGATCAAGGCACAGAAGTTGGGGGGGAAAATTTAAGTTCTACTCAAATGATAGTGAGTTGGCCAGATACATTAATGTTGATGGTTTATAAAACTGGGAAGGTAAGTTTGTTTAGCCTAGTGAGGGCCAGTACAGGGCAAAGCATTGCCCATTTTGCTTTTCCCTAGATCTTCTGTATAATGTGAATTAACTACATGTGAGTCAAGACACACAGAACTGTTACCTCAAGAATTATGGAATTTTGGAGCTAGAAAACCATTATGTTTATTTAGTCGATTTATCCTCCACCCCTTGTTTCTGCTCAAGAAAGCATTTCCAAGCCAAAGCAGCTGAATTTTGTTCATTATGCTGAACTAAGCTGCATGCAAGTATTAGTCTTACCAATGAGAAGATCCAAATTGTGAAGGTTCTTGCTTTATTGATCTTTCTTGACCTAGCTGTGAGTATACTGACTTTCAATGTACAGATCATATGGTGATCACAATCTCTTCTTCTAGTACAGATTCTATTGTTACTTATTTTTGGGGAAATACATGTTTGCAAAAAAACAAAAAAGCTAATATAGAGAGCTACTATATTTTACACAGAGGCAATTTTTAACTTTGTTAGGAAACATTTTAAAGACAGAATTAAGAGAGCCAATGACTTAAAATAAATCATTCTGATGATAAAAATCCAAATATACTTCCAGGAGACTAAATACTTGAACAAGAATTAGTACTTTTTCTCTACTGATGTCTTGGAATATGCTGTAATTCTGTATAGATAGAATTTTTGGTGCTTATGATCTATGTGTAATCCTAGGATCAGAAAAGGAATGCCACTCAAATCCTGGGCTTCTCTGGGAAGCTGATAAAGATATGAGCACACCCTGCCTCCCAGTGACCTCCATCAACCATAGTAAGGTTTAGAATTGCAAAGGGAACATTTCCAAATGGTGCTCCTTGGACCATTTGTCCCTAAGACAGCCAAACAGAAAAGTATTTCCTTGTCAAATAATTTTGGGAAACGTTGCTTACTGGATTTGTTGCCAATACCCAAAGTTCATTTTATTGGCAATACCCAAAGTGTATTTGCATAGTAGATATATGGAGAAGTGCAGCTAAAAACCAAAACAGCTTCGCCTCTACTTCAGGCAGTGTTCACCAGACATTCACCCATCAAAACTTTCTTTTAAAGGGGCCGCCCGGTGGCACACTGCTACAGCGCGCCGCTTGGGAGTGCGGTGGCGCTCCCGCCGAGGGTTCGGATCCCACGGACAGACCGGGTCCTGCTCACTGGCTGAGCGAGGTGCGGGAGCAACACCAAGGGTTGCGATCCCGTTGCCGGTCTTGGTCCGGTACGGGTGCAACACTGAGGGTTGCGATCCGTTGCTGGACATGAAAAAAGACAAAAGGGAAAAAAAAAAAAAAANACAGCTTCGCCTCTACTTCAGGCAGTGTTCACCAGACATTCACCCATCAAAACTTTCTTTTCAAGGGGCCGCCCGGTGGCGCACTGCTACAGCGCGCCGCTTGGGAGTGCGGTGGCGCTCCCGCCGAGGGTTCGGATCCCACGGACAGACCGGGTCCTGCTCACTGGCTGAGCGAGGTGCGGGAGCAACACCAAGGGTTGCGATCCCGTTGCCGGTCTTGGTCCGGTACGGGTGCAACACTGAGGGTTGCGATCCGTTGCTGGACATGAAAAAAGACAAAAGGGAAAAAAAAAACAAAACAAAAAACTTTCTTTTCAAATACAACTCACATACCCCTACCCCCAACACACTTTGGAAAAAAGTATTCAAAAGTTCTCTTTACTCAGGACAAAACCAAATTTCTTAAGCTGACAACATACGCCATCTCATATTCTTCCTTCTCACATTCCTCTAGTCATACTGGTCATGCTTCTGCTCAGCTTCTCTTGCCCATTTTACTAAATGCGGGCGATGCTCTTGAGTTAGACTTCTCAGCAGCATTTAATGGGTACACCTATTGCTTCCCTTTTTAGTACTGGTCATGCTTCTGCTCAGCTTCTCTTGCCCATTTTACTAAATGCGGGGGATGCTCTTGAGTTAGACTTCTCAGCAGCATTTAATGGGTACACCTATTGCTTCCCTTTTTAAACTTTCATTTTTCTGGCTTTTCCCTGGATTCCATTAGCTCTCCCCTCTCAGGTGTCTTACAGCTAATTCTCCTTCTCATCCAGTAGTACTTAAAGTGTGGCCCTAGACCAGCAGTATCAGCATCACCTAGGAGATTGCTAGAAAGGCAGAGTTTTAGCCCTCACTCCAAACCTACTGCATCAGACCTCTGAGGTCAAGCCTAGGACATGTGCTTTTAACAGCCCTCCAGGTGATTCTGATGCTAAAGCTTGAGAACTACCACTCTGGCCCTTAAATTCTGGTTCTTCGGGGGCTTACTCATGATCCTTTTCTCCTAGCTTCATCTACCATCAACATTCTAGTGTCTGGCACCATGTCGACCACATGTTGGGTGTTCCACAAATATTGGCTGATTAAAGGAACAAATAATCTCAGATATACATCTCACCCCAACCCCAAATACTTCCACTAGATATTTACATTTGACTGTGTTTTGGCCTCTCAAATTTACCTACCTAATAGGTACCTACCTCATTCTCTTCCTTCTCTTAACCGAATCCAACAATAATAATTAACCCTGAAAGTTATTTCTGGGCTCCGGGCTCCGTGTAAATTGTCTCATATAATTAGTGCAGCTTTAAAGATAGGAATCTTGAAGATTAGAGGGTTAGCTTTCCCAAGACCATGAAGCTAATAAAGGGCAGAATTTCACTCAGGTATTTTTGATCCAAGAATGAACTATAACATCTTTAAATGGTGCTCCCGGACTCATTCATTTGTTACAGAATTTTTGCCAAAGCCAAAAATCTGTGAAGCATTCTGGATTTCCATTCTGCCTGCATCTTCTATAGCCAGTCAATCTGAACATTAGGATCCATCTACTTTTCTCCAAATCCACGCTGTCACTACAGCCCAAAATTCCAGTACCTCTCTCTGGAACCCAGCAATACTCTCCCTACTAGACCCATTCTAGTCACCTACTGCTTAGCTACTAGCCATAGCAAGCTTTTAAAAACCCAAATATGGCCATGATATCCCCTCCTCCTTCTTGCCCTTGCTCAAAACTCATCAACACTTACCACTGCCCATAAAATAAGATCCAAACTCTTTCCCATGGCCTTCAAGACCCCTTTTTCTCTGCTCCTCCTTATCAATTACTACTGTATTCTTCCAACTCTCCCCATTCTACTCTAAATTTCTTTCAGTTCTTTGAACACAGCATGCTCCCTCTGGCTTCAAGGACTTTGTATACCCTTACTAATATCACTCACTGTCTCCACCTGGCTATTTTCATACTCAAGTCAGGGGTCACCTTGTCCATGAGACCCTCCCTCTGTCTAGACTAGATCTTTATGTTCTAGCCCACCTCAACATTCATTCCTTGGGTGTAATTTTTTGTTGAGGAATGTGTACTTTCTGAAAAGAACTGAGGCTCCGCTTCTGTATCCCGGGGCTTAGGCTCAATACTTGAATCTCACAGACTGAAGGAAAAGAGACAACTTCGGAGAGTTCACTGTCTTGTCTAGTTTAGACAAGGAAATCAACCATTGAAACACCAACTCTTAAGTGCTTTGATAGGTGAAATGCAACTGTAGCAATATAATTAGGATTGCATTTGGCTGCAAGTAACAGAAAGTCTGACTAAACAGTATAAATAGATGTTATTCAAATTCATGTAAGAATTCTGACAAGAAGTATCTTTGGCTAGTATAACTGCCTTCAAGGACCTGGGCTCTAGTTCTGTCTGTGATTAAACATCTTTATTGTATGGTATTGTTGCTCATCCTTGTCATCTTACTCAACACGACTACTGTATCTCCAGGTTTCAAGCCCGTGTTGCAGGTGGAAAGAAGGAAATGAGGGAAAGGGACAAAAATGCAAACTTAAACTATGCTTTCTTTTTTCTTTTAATAAGAAAAGGAAAAGCTTGTCCCAAATTCCCAACCAGTAATCTCCCCCAATATCTCATTGGCCAGAACCACATCACTTCATGTATTAGACTGTTTCTGTTGCATATAACAGAATTCCTGAAACTGAGTAATTTAAAAGGAAATGAAATTTATTTCTTACAGTTTGAAGGCTTGGAAGTCCGAAGTCCAGGGAACACATCTGGTGAAGGTCTTCTTATTGGTGGTGACTCTCTACAGCAACTCAGGGTATCACATCATGAATAGCTTGAGCAAGAGGGACCTAAACTTCTCACTTGCTCTCCTTTTAAAACCATTAGAACCACACCCCTTACTCTATGAATGGATCAAACCATTCACAAGGGCACAGTCCTCACAATCTAATCACCTCTTAAAGGCCCCACTTTTTAACTACCATTGTCTGATTTCTCACCCTCTTAGCACTTGCTGTGTATTGATTTAATTGTTTCACCCAAAGTTTATACAGTAGGAGCTTAATTCCCACTGTAACTGTTAAGGATGGGAAATTCTATTATGATAATCGAAAGGTGGGACCTTGAAGAGGTGATTAAGTTAATGGTTTAATGGTTGTCATGGGCATGGTTCTTAGGGTTTTAAAAGGAGAACACACAAGGAGCCCTCTCTCTGTTTCTGACATCTCACAATGTTATACCTTGTGCTGCTGAAACCACCAGCAGTGAAGACCCTCATCAGATGTGTTCTCTCGACTTTGGACTTCCTAGCCTCTGAAACTGTAAGCAATAAATTTCATTTTCTTACAAATTACCCAGTTCCAGTTATTTTGTTATAAGCAACAGAAACAGACTAATACAGCACCATTACAATAGGGGTCAAGCTTCAATGAGTTTTGGGGGTACATTCAATCCACAGCATGTGGTCATCCCTAAAAGGAATGTGTTAGCCCATCAACACTGAGCACCATCACCAGTGTCACTGAAGCAGAAAAATGAGCAGAATGAGAAGAGATTTGGTTAGATATGTAAAGTAAGCAGAGTTCTAAAAGGATGGTGTTCTAAAAGGATGCATTTAACCCTAAGACAATGAGAGAAAGAAGAAGAGATATGACTGCATTTCTATTTTAGAACATTTATTTTTACTAAGATAGTCATCACATCTGAAACAACCAAATCAGGAACTTTCCAGGGCCCAGTGTAAAAAGGAGATGGCTAACTACCCTACCATCTGTGAAATAAATGAATCACATATTCACCATTCTCTAGCATTGGCGTAGAGGCTTTTTTTTTTTTAATGGAGTAAAGATAAATACAATTTTAAAATATAAAATTAAAAAAATTAAATAAATTAAACTGAAGCCATGGAAGAAAGAGCCATGATTCTAAAGACTCTGAAAGTATAAAAAGCAACACAAACTGGAGCAGAGGGCCTGCCATATGCCAGACATCTTCACAGACTGTGGCGATACACCTCACAGACCTCCAGCTGCAGGGACAGTTACCGTCCAAGGGCCCCGGCCACTGTGCTGAACTTTCCTTAGACTGCACAGGGGTCTAAATACTGCCTCCCTCTCTCTTGCACTTGGGTGCATCATTGCAGTTGCAGTCTGATAGCTCTCCTGGTCTTCCCTGACCTCCTCCTCATTTTCTTTCATAGGCACTTCCCCTGATAACATCCTTGCACGTTTAATCCCATCTTGGTGTCTGCTTCCCAAAGGACTAGTAAGAGAACTTAGGAGACATACACGTTAGATCATTTAATACTCAAAACAGCCCTATGAGGCCAATTGTATCTTTCCTCTTTTATAGATGAGGAAACACAGTTGGAAGTTAAAGAACTTGCTCAACTGTTGTCCCCTGTCTGGTTAGTAAGAGCCCAAATAAAGAGTCTGACAATTTATTTTTTTTTAATTAACATTAGATTTCTCTCCTCCTTAAGGAAAAACCATGATTCCACAAGACAAGGGTGGAAATCAAGGCCAACATTTTAATCAGACTTCACATGAAGGTTCTTCAAAGAGTTTGTGGAAAAATAGAATTAAAAGATAATACAAATCTTTCCATCAACTTTTTGAAGACCCCCTCATATATGACCTGGTGGTTGCATTCCTTCAGAAATATGGATCTTACTTTTAGTACTTGTGACTTTGGTATGTAGGTAAACTAGAAACATGGCCTATCTCATTAAAACTCTGTATGTTAAGGTAGAGCAGTTTTGGGGTTTTTTTTTTTTTTTTTAATACTCAAGTTCAAAGCTTTCTTTTAAAAAATTATGGTGAATATATTTCAGTTCTCTCATGTTACTGAAAACAAAATATTAGTTTTTCTTAACATATGCTCCCTTTTTGCCCTGACCTCAAAATTTATCAGAGACATGATACATTCCTCTTAAGTATCAAGAAGTTAAATCTCTGCAGGCACCCATGCAGGATGCTGGACAAGAGCACAGGGCAGCATGAGACAGAGATCTTCCAAATGTATTGTTTGTGTAATCCCTAAAAAAAAAAAAAAAATTTGAAAGACTATGAAGGTGGCATCTAAAAATTTTAGCATAAACTTAAATAGTTTAGAAGACAAAATATAATGGTGATTGTAAATACTGACAAATACAAAATATATTATGATTAAGAACATTATTATTATAAAGGAAACTTTTAAACATATTTAACAGATTCTAAATACTAAAGAGATTTCATATTCATATTTGTCATTTTCAAATACAAGGGTACTTCAACAAGTTCATGGAGAGACTCATTAACTTTCAAATCTGTTTTTCCATGAACTTGCTGAAGTACCCTTGTACACGGATGAGCTCGTCCATGGCTTCAGTTGAAAATTTTACAGTTACTTTTTCTTATACTAGTATTTCTCTTTCCTTTACTTCAC
Source organism: Galeopterus variegatus (assembly GCF_000696425.1). Lineage (NCBI taxonomy): Eukaryota > Metazoa > Chordata > Mammalia > Dermoptera > Cynocephalidae > Galeopterus > Galeopterus variegatus. The sequence goes on along the minus strand of NW_007729746.1, from coordinate 51,115 downwards.
ATAGAAGTTTGTCTTAATGTACAGTGATATATTTTTATGCTTATGATGCCATCTGACTTCTCTGTCCAATGCATTTTTATTTTATTTCTGGTAGCCAAAGGGCTGTCCTATTGTAAAAAAAATAAATAATTCTTTTAGATTGAATTATCATTACAGTTATCCTATGTCAAAAATCAGATATGAAAAATTATGATAGCTATTGAACACAAGGGAAATTTGTATTATAAATATATTTTACTGATATGGAGATTTTTCATAAGTTTTTCAATAAACTTTGGAAGCATATCAAAACAGTTTTTCTAAGACTTTTCAAATGATTATTAATTATGCCAGTTACTCTTCTGCCTAGAGGCATCTTGTTTTTCTCAATATACTGAGAAAGTTTTCAAAAAATAAAATATTATTAATTTAGAAACACCTTTACCAATATAAAGATGAACAAATACTTTGATCTTATCAGGTACTTTGTATTTTTGCTAAAACCTTTAAGCTGCAGATTTAGTGTATGTAATTAATGTAAAATATCCACAACACGACCAGATTGGGAAAGCCAGTCCTCATTGTCAAATCGGCCAGCTAAATGAGACTTATTTTACCAAAAAAGGTAATACTTCATTTTTCATTCCAAGTCAATATGTCCTTGATGATCATACTTTTATTTCTGAGAGAGACCTAGACCAGAGATAGATAGCCAAGCATTCTGTGACATGTTAGGAGACTAAAAATAGGGAGATCATTGAACAGTCTCATCACCCTCAGATCACCATACAATATATATACATTTAGAAATTCCCACCACAAACTAAAGTACCCATTGCTACCATCTCATGTTGTCCTCAACAGAATTCGTCTACATCTCAAAGCCCTACCAAGGAGCCCCAGCAAGGTTTGGGAGGGCGAGAGGCGTTCCTTTCTTTTGTAAGGTGGACGAGAACTGGGGAAGAAGAACTGGTCTCAGCTGAGGGTGGATGTGAAATCACTCTGCAAGTGAGTCCCTGGAAACTCGTGCTCCCTTCAGTGCCACTTGTTTACCTTCTCCTGAAGGGCGTACAGGTTACAGAGGCATGCCACATACTTAAAAACCGAACAAAAATATGAAGATGTCTTTTGGAAGCCGTTGAAAGATATAAATATCTGATCTCTGGGGACAGATAAGTCAGTGGTTAAATTCTGGATCTGCTACTTCCCAGATGTAGGAATGTGGACATGCCACTTTATCTTCCTGAATCTCTATAAAACAAAGATAATGAGAGTATCAGTCTCATACAATGGTTAGGAGGTTGATGAAAACAGGTATAAATACTTATCAACTGGTGTAGTAAATGTTCAGTAAAGTATCAGCTATTCATAAAGGCCTAATGACTGTGTAGTTTAAAACTGATGTTCAAGGACGTGAGAGTTCAGAAAGGAATCTGACAAAAAAGGCTCCCTGAAGAAGGACAACTTTTAGGTGGAGAAAGAGGAATTTTGCACATGCTGGATTGATACTTAGAACTTTACTTACCATCATGAGATCTGAGCCCAATATGTATTTTATATATGCTTTTAAGAATTGGTTACCATAGGCTTTGGTAAAAATGCACTTACATTTTTTTTTTAATCCCCATAGGTTTGGAGTTTGTTCTATCACTCTCCTTCTTTCAGACAGGCACCTCATGATAATGCGCTCTCCTTTTTAAGAAATTCTTAATTAGCTTATGTCCATTCACAATACTCCCGGGCCCCTTTAAATATCACATCATGCACTGGCAATCACACTTCCCAGCTTCTCAGGAAAAAAGCATAACCTTTGAAATTCTTATGTGACCAACTAGTGCGGTCATATTTAGACACTTTTCCCCTCTCATGCTATCTGCCATCAATTTACACCAAGATTTTTACTCAATTTACACCAAAAGTCATATACCTAACTAGCATATTTAATAGAGCATAGTTAAATTCCTACTAGTGGAGGGAAGAAACAAAGAGTGAACTTGAACTTATTTTAAGTCTTGGTTGGTTATGTGAAACCTACCACATCATCTTTCAATATTGAATCAATGAATCTTGC
>NW_007729746.1:46134-48433 GCF_000696425.1 Galeopterus variegatus | reverse complement strand
ACTAGCATATTTAATAGAGCATAGTTAAATTCCTACTAGTGGAGGGAAGAAACAAAGAGTGCACTTGAACTTATTTTAAGTCTTGGTTGGTTATGTGAAACCTACCACATCATCTTTCAATATTGAATCAATGAATCTTGCACGTATGCATTCCAAATTACATAAATCATTATTTAAAAACCCAAGAGTTATATTATTTATTCTTTCATATCCTTTTCTGTTACAATCACCCAACTTTTCCCAGAAATTTTATTGTACCATAAGTTTTATGATATCACTGCTGGAACTGAGTGTGCTACTTTGCTCAAATTAATAGACATGCTCAGCAACATTTTTAAGAACCAAAAGTGTGCTTGAACGCACTTACATCAGCCTTCTCATCCCATTTTTGGAAAAATAGGCAAACAACTCTATTGTGCCAGTTTGCAAAAAACATTTCTTAAAGCAAGCTTTGGCAAATTAGATAGTTATTAAGCAAAACAATACAGTGCCCAACATGATGCATTAACAGTTTCTAATGTTATTGAACCGAACGACAAGAGAGGCACTTTGTTCTTACTTACTTGGCAGACAATTATTCTTTGCTCCAGCAATACTTCATGTGCATACTTCCAAGGAAGACTCATGAATGCAAAGGTTCATTAAGGGAATGAGAGAATCGATTGTAAAATGGAAAAGGCCGGGTGAGGTCATATTTCAAAGAGATGAATATGGTACACTCCATTATGTTGTAATCAGCCTCTCTCTTTCATTCCACAAACTGTAATAGTTTATCCTAATTTTTTAAAAAAGGAAAAACAATTCCTGCAGCCTTCTGACCACCTTCGTCCTAAAGCCAGAGAAGGAGTCGCATGCTGCAGGCATTTTCCATTTACCATAGTCCTTGGAGTCCACCAAACTGATGTTACTGACCATTTTTCTCCTTAATAAGAAAAACATTCAAATGCTACTATTATTGCTGCCCTGGCAAACCACACTTAATAGATGGGACTTGCCCTGTACATGACACTTACAACATCAATCAAGACTGAATTTTATTTCAATTTATTATGGTTGCTGTCCAAATGAAAAAATGCTTATATCGTAAAAATGTCTTGCAATATAAATGTGCCAATGATGTAATCACAGATTTCAGGCAAAAAAATTCCTGATTTGGTTAAACATTTGCCCATCCTTTCTCCTAAATTTTTCATTGAAGTTAAACATAACAAAATAATGGGACCATTAAGAGGTGATGTTGGTACAAAGCAGAAGTCACATGTTAAATATTTTATATCTTTATGAGGGAGCTTTATTATATTTTCCTTCTTTAAGAAGAGAGTTGGTATTTCCAAATGATCTGGGATAAATGACTTTAATTTTACTCTAATTGAAGGTTCATCTGCAATATTTCGCTCCCCTCGAAACAGCCATCCATCAGGGGAGCAACACCACCCAGCTTATTAGTTTGGAATTTATCCTTGGTCACAGCTGTTGGCTGACAGAAGCTCCTCTGGGTCCGACTCAGTTCCCACTAGGCTTTTGTCTCCAGTGAGGAGGAGAGACAGATGTCAAGGGATGCTTTTCACTAATAGCAAAGAAAATCATATAACGTTCTGCCTCCACCATGACCAATTGGTGACTGAACATTTCTGCAAACAGCCCAGTAGGTTCCTCAAGAAACTGGAAGGTCTGGGAAATAATTAAGTACCTATTCTAGGCTGCCAAATCTGTTCTTTCAGTGATTCTCAAACCTGAATATATTTCAGAATCACCTGCAGGTCTTGGTACTCTTTCTGGTACAGAAGGTAGGGCCAGCTTTATGGGTATATGACCTGAGCAGTCACACAGGGGCCCATGCTTCAAAGGGCCCTATGCTTGGTTTAAAATTCTGCTATTGTCTTGAAATTTTTAGTAATTTTTGAACAAGGTGCTACACATTTTTATTTTGCAATGGGCCCCACAAGTTAAGTAGCTGGTCCCGACAGAAGGTCAGGGGCAGGGCCCGAGAATTTGCAGTTCTAACAAGACCCCAGGTCATGCTGCTGATCTGAGGGTCACACTTGGAAAACTATGTGCTAGCTGCTGGAATTCTGAAAACGTGATTCTCCATGCTGCATTCAAGCAAGACATTGTCATGCAACATAATTTTGGCCAATGAATTGTAAATTTCATTGTAAGTTTACTGAGAAGGGCCTCCCTCCCTGAGTAATAACACAATTCTCCATTTTTTCTCCTGCCCTTCCTGCCTAGAATGCGTATGGAGCCTTGCACTACAGCTGCCATATTGTAACAAGGACAAAAGCCAAATGCTACTAAA
>NW_007729746.1:42713-44949 GCF_000696425.1 Galeopterus variegatus | reverse complement strand
CTATTGTCTAATTGCACTTATCATTTCCATGGTGATAATGCTCTGCAATCGTTCCTGCTTCTGTTTGCAAGGCTGTTTCATAAGTATGATCTCACTTGCTGGCAACCATCCTGTAAGTTGGGTATGAAAGGGAGCAACACTCTAATCCCATGAAGCACCAGAGTTACAGAAATGTCCAATGCCAGTTAGCCAACAGAGTGGGGACTCAAATTCTGGTCTTGACTCCTAACCCTGTGCTTTTCTATTCCACAATGGGAAAAAAAAAATCTATTTTCAAGATCACAGAATGCCAAATAAGCCATGAGTTCTAAAGTCTTTACTTCCTTCATTTGTCCAATGAAGGAAGTTGGACTAACTTTCCTGAAGTCCTTTTTGTTATCTCTTACTTCTAAGAGATGACTCTGGGAAAATACAAAGGTTCCATAATATGGCTGAATTCAATATATTTCCTTTTTGGAGATTCACAATGCAAATTAGCAAAGTAAAGGTTCCTAGAAATCCTGCAATTATTATTTTTTTTAAAACAAAATTTTGCCAAACTTATTTGACAAAGCAAAATTTTCTTCAAGAAAAATTTTACTAACATCTCTCAGAACATTGTGTTCCATAGAAATATACTGTGATATTCTCCAGACAGAAGTCCCACTGGTTCTAAGATTTTATTAAGTATAAAAGCAATGGAGGCCCAGAAAAAGAATGACAACCACATAAAATTATTATATTAAGTATTAATCTTGTACATAATAGTATTTAAATTAAGTAACTTTAAAGTTTTTCATATTTTATATAATTTTATCATTTACGGCTATGGATTTTTCAAAGGATAAGAAACTTAGTTACTTCAGAGTGATGACATTTTCATTAAAATAGAGGTGGTGTATTAAATCCAAGAGCAATCTCCCCTTTTACCAAAGCATAATTCAGACAGAAGAAATTTCTTTTGAAAAAACATCACAATCAGGAACTACACATGCTATCCAAAATTAATAGCCCTAACTTGAGTTGCAGAAATCACCCCTGAGCGTTTCACTCCTTATATTTATTTTACTATTAGGTTTTCAGCAAAGTTCATTTTGGTCACATTTAATTGAGTTAAACAGCTATGCCTAAGGTTAGAAATTATGAAATGATGGATACAGACAACTATCCAAAATGGCAATGCCCTGCTTTATGAAGGAGGACAGACAGGGCATGGTGCTGGCTTTACACGTTTATTTAATTAGCAGCAGTCTAATTTAGACATAAGTGTCAGAGACAGACTTCAGGGATGCCAAATCAGACAGCCTCTGACTTCCAGCTGTTTTCTACGAGCTAAACTTACAGACAGTGGCTTCCCATTCAAACAAATTAAGATGTGTTATTGTTCTAAAAATCTGGCCCATGATTGGATATGAAGGGTTAACTTCTGGGCAAGTTCAATGTGCATTATTTTTCTAGTTCAGTTTCCATAACAGCTCAAGTCTTAAGGTGAGACATATCTAAAATAGTTTTAATTTTCCACCATAGGAGTATATACTGCCACATTCCAAGTTCAGTTATTCAAACAAGACTATCTTGACTTTTCTAGCAAGTTTTGGAGAAATATTTGGAAGAGGAAGAGAGAGGGTATGTGCAATATTCTTGACAGTCCTCTCTTTTTTAGTAGTAAAATATACATAACAAAGTTTACTAGTGAAATCCTTTTAAAGCACACAGTTCAGTGGCATTAAGTACATTCAGTGTTGTGCAACCTTTACCACTATCCATCTCCAGAACTTCACCATCCCACACTGAAACTCTGTACCCGTTAAATATCTTCTCCCCATTCTCCCCTTCCCCCATCCTATTTAACTATCTCTGTGAATTTGACAATTCTAGGTACCTGATGTAAGTGGAATCATGCAGTATGTTTCCTTTTGTATCTGACTTACTTCACTTAGCACAATGTCATTAAGGCTCATCATCATTGTTACCTTGGTAACAAGGTAGCATGTTACCAGAATTTCATTCCCATCTAAGGCTGAATAATATTCCATTGTATGTGTATATTACATTTTCTTTATCCATTCATCTATCTAAGGACATTTGATTTGTTTCCACCTCTTCGCTACTGTGAATAATGCCGCTATGAACATGGGTGTACAAATATTTGTTTGTGTCCATGCTTTCAATTCTTTTGGGTTTATACCTAGTAGCGGAACTGCTGGATCATATGTTAGTTCTATGTTTAATTTTTTGATAAATGGCCCTATTGTTT
>NW_007729746.1:41303-42614 GCF_000696425.1 Galeopterus variegatus | reverse complement strand
GTCATTAAGGCTCATCATCATTGTTACCTTGGTAACAAGGTAGCATGTTACCAGAATTTCAATAAGGCTGAATAATATTCCATTGTATGTGTATACTACATTTTCTTTATCCATTCATCTATCTAAGGACATTTGATTTGTTTCCACCTCTTGGCTACTGTGAATAATGCCACTATGAACATGGGTGTACAAATATTTGTTTGTGTCCATGCTTTCAATTCTTTTGGGTTTATACCTAGTAGTGGAACTGCTGGATCATATGTTAGTTCTATGTTTAATTTTTTGATAAATGGCCCTATTGTTTTCCACTGCTTATGCACCATTTTACTTTTCTACCAACAATGCACAGGGATTCCACTTTCTCTGCATCCTCACCAACACTTGTTATTTTGTTTTAGATAATAGCCATCCTAAAAGGTTCATAATCTCTTTTAAGAGGCCCAGTTGTGGAAAGCAAATGGTATAAAGATAATTATTATAATGGAAAGATAAAACATGTGTAAACTTTGCATTAGCCTCTAAGTACATATTAAACACTACTACCTAAATAAATAAGCCTTCTTTAATCTAGAGCAGTCGTTCTCAAAGTGTGGTCTATGGACCCATATTCTAGGGCCCTGCTCCAGACCTACTAAAGCAGAAACTCTGGGGGTAGGACCCAATGGTCTGTGTTTTAGCACATCCTCCAGGTGATACTCATGTACAAAAAGTTTGAGAACCACTAATCCAGAGCTCAGGATTGATAAAAGCAATCTTAAATGTAACTGGGACTTTCCTGTAATTTCAAAAAAACTGATGAAATCTATTTTTACTCCAGCTACTTAATTGGCTTTGTGAAATTAGACAATACACAAAATTCTGAGCTTTAGTTTCCTCATCTAAATAAATGGAGACAATACTTACCATTTAAATGGCTGATTAAATCAAACAGTTCTTATGAAAGCACCAGTAATCAATAGTCAGCTTTACTTCAATGTCATAAAGAGGATTAAGTCCTATATGATTCATTTTTATCTTATATAATTTAGTTAAGNAATGTCATAAAGAGGATTAAGTCCTATATGATTCATTTTTATCTTATATAATTTAGTTAAGTGAGTGGATAAATTAAGTACACCTCCCTGGCTAAAGCAAAGAGTCTTTCCACATATGTTCCTCTATTTATTTATTTATAATTTTTATTGAATCATGATTGATTACACAAATTTGGGGGGTTCGATGTTGACATATGTTGATCAAATCAATATTAATAGTATATATATTGTTACAAATTGTACTTATTCTTTATGCCCCTTGTCCAATCTCTCCCCA
>NW_007729746.1:38095-39991 GCF_000696425.1 Galeopterus variegatus | reverse complement strand
TGAGGTGCTGGCAGTGTGCCTGGTTGTGGGTGGGGCAGTCCAATCCCTGGCTCTGTACTTCGGGTCCCCTGGTGGGTCCCGACTCACTGGTGGTATGCCTGGGCCAGAACTAATTTTTTGTCTTTACTTATTTATAAAATAGGGGAACTTCCTGTAGGAACCAGTACTTGAGCTGTGTGGTTGATCTAAATTACTGCTTTGCTGCTGACTCCCTAGGGAAAGATTTTTGTGCAGCTCAGGGTTTAATGGTTGACCTTATAGGTACTTCCGGCTCTCCAGAGACCTGGTGCACCTGGGTTGTGTAGAAACTCTGATCTGGGTCTGAGTCTTTTCATCAAACTGCGCCCCATGCAATTCTATATTCCTGACCAGTCTCCTCTGAGTGGTCCCGCGCTGATTGGGGGGGCGGGTCAGCTGTCTCTACTGTGTCCCAGCGTTCTTCCGGTGGGCCTGTCTCCCCCACCGTCCACGCTTCGAACACTTCCCATGGGTCGGGCTGTGTGCCAGTCCCTAGCGATGACTCACCGGCCTCTGAATGGCTCCTTTTATTCAGCTGTTTGGCTCCTCGCTCCTGTGTGGGTCCACGGGAACCCTATTAGTGGTCTTACTGTCCTGGGGGCCATCAAGACTCTCTTCTCCCCTGCCACCTCCAAGCAACTCCAACAGAAGGGCACAGCTGTGGATTCTGCTGGCTCCTGCTCCATGTGCTCAGAAGCTCCAGCCTGGAAGTGGCCACAGCCCGAAATGCTCCAAAAAGATTTTTCTTTCTCTTATCATGGCTTCTCCTGCCTTCATGAACTCTGTAGGTCTCTCCTCTTCCCCTGAACTCTACTGGCCCCATCTTGGCTGTTGTTGCTTTTTTATAGTTGTAAATTGGTTGATTTGTGGGAGAGAGTGACACTGGGGACCATCTATTCCACCATCTTGACCTGAAGCCTCATGTTCCTCAATTTAAATGTTACTTCTTTTGAGAAACCTCCCCAACTCTTTTATCCCACATACTTAGCTAAAACCTCTGCTATAGCTTGTGCTACATTATTTTGTTCAGACTGAATAGTGGTCTCCCTGAGAGCAAGAACTGCATCTTTCTTATTTTTCTTTCTCTGACACCTAACACATAGTTGATATATCACAGATGCTCTACAAATAACATTAAATAATTGAGCTCTTTTTATTAGTATTAGTATTTTATCATCACTAGCCAAAAGTAGACTGGCTAAGTTATGTAACTTTCTAAACAATTATCATTGAAAACAATAGGCTTGCATTAAGTACACTAAAACTACAACTGTTCTTGAGCTTTTGTAGTCACTGGCTTGACTGAAAAAACAAATGGAAGTGATAAACGTTCTTCCTGGAAAATGCACATGACCACATGCACAAGAACAATTTCACATGTGCGGATGTTTTTAATTCACTAGGGTAAGCTCTTTGAGGTAAAGTTCCACACCTTATTCATCTCCATGTTCCATAGCACCTTGCACAGAGTGGGTGGTCAAAAAATTAAAGCCATCAATAACATCTTCAACATTTAAATAAATATTAAACAATCCATTCTAAATCTTCCTTTTATTCCTCTATTTACAAGATTAAGTTTACTTAACAAACCTTTGTAACCAAATACAAATATGGTCCTTTTTAAAACAAAATGTCTCCCACATACCACTCAAATATTTGTCAAAGTCAAGACATCAAATTAGTTACACAATTTCCCAACATTGTGCAGGTATAAATTAATTCCATGCTATTGATGAGAAACCTTTGTGAAGTTGTCACTAACCAGTGCCCCACCATTACTGGAGCTCATTCAAAGGATCCTTTGGGCAGATATGGAAGGGACACTAGTCCTTCATAACTAAATATCACCCTAGTGTTATACATGTCTGGAACAGAAAA
>NW_007729746.1:36376-37152 GCF_000696425.1 Galeopterus variegatus | reverse complement strand
GGGACACTAGTCCTTCATAACTAAATATCACCCTAGTGTTATACATGTCTGGAACAGAAAACACATAAAATTCTCTCAAATCAGGTACTCCAAACATGGCCACTCTGAAGACTCAGAATACCATCCTGAATGAAAAGCAATTGCCAACATCATATCCCAGTGATGGTGGGCAGGCTAACTACTCATTGCTTCAGATCTATAATATCTGTCCCCATATTATGTCAGATCATCACCTGAAATAAACATGCCTTTGGTGTGCATCTTTCATATTTCTTTACTGGCACACATTATACACAAATACATGCTGGGGGAAAATACAGAGATAACAACTGGTCCTTACACTAAGAATTACACTCTCACACTGGCCCTTATACTAAAATATATGCTCTAAGATAAGCAAACAGTCTTAAAATTTTTCTTTATAAATCTTTGGCAAAATCATAATTCCAGAGTTCTTGAGTTCTAGGAGTCGGGGTGGGTCACCAACTCCTTTGAGAAGGAAATAAATGTGTTTTGGTCATTCTCCCTGCAAAATGCTAACAGACAATTTTACAAAGACCATACATCTTGCCTATTGATTGAGGCTGCAAAATTTAATTTACAGTACTAAGTTGAAAATGGAGAGAACATATTTAGTTTGTCTTAATTAATCTGGCCTCCTCAAGTTTCCTCCATCTGGTTGGTATAAGGAAATAATTGAGCAGTTTACACCATCAATTAGACTAAGATTTAACCAGTCTTAGAGATAGTTCAGCTCCCTTCAATAAAAACGTACC
>NW_007729746.1:29089-35664 GCF_000696425.1 Galeopterus variegatus | reverse complement strand
AATTAGACTAAGATTTAACCAGTCTTAGAGATAGTTCAGCTCCCTTCAATAAAAACGTACCGTCTCTCAGAGAGCCCTCAGCCTATTCTCTCCCTAAGGGAGTATCAGATCTAGAGGGGAAAGAAGGCCACCCACATCCCTCTTTTACCCTAAAATGGCATTCAAGTGAATTGAAGAAGGGGCTTTCTACCTATCTCAGGATGGATGAGTTGGGCTCCTTGGGGACCATGTCCTCCTCCTCCTTCTGGCTTATAGACCTATAACTTTCCCTACTGATGTGCAGTGATGGCTCATCCCATTGTCTGTCTCCCCACAAGTTCTTACTCCCTTACCTTGGCTCCCTCAAAGTCTAGCTGGGCTTTCACTGGGCCTGGGGCCAGTCTTCCCAGAAGTCCTCTACTCCTGACGTGCCAGCAATCCTCTTAGGCAAACTCTCAGCCACTTTCTCAATCACCTCCATAGGTACGGCTCCAGAACCAAGGGTGAGTCAAAACTGAACCTCAGGGGTATACCCCAGGCTGTAAGCATCCTGAGATATGACTCTCCCCAGAGTTGCTTATAGGTAAACAAGGTAGAATCCCTGTCTTCAACGCTCCCTCAACTTGCCTACTTTTGAATGTTTGACCACTTTGTTGCCCTGAATCTCCCCATATCTCATAGGCCAGAAAATGGGTAGTCTTTTCTTTAGTATCCCCTGCATCTGTTCATGTTTTCCTGACTTCCCCAAACCCCACTATCAGTGCCAATATTTATTTAGCCATAGAGAGAAATCCTGATAAGGGGCTAATGTACATTGAGCATTAACTATATATTTACAGGAGGATTGGTAAGCAGAAAATAACATTCACTGAGTGTTTTTACTATGTGCTGAGAAAATGCATAAGCAAAACAGTATCTCATAATACTCACCTAAAGGGAGCTGTTATTCTTCTCATTTGGGAGATGGGACAACTGAAGCACAAGGAGACTGGCCACTTGGTCAGGAAATAGAGCAGACAAGATCTGAGTGCAGACAGTCTGGGCTCTAGAATCCATGCTATTAAGTGGGTACACCACACATCATCTCTAGTATGAATGACTCATAGCCTAGCCTGGAGGGCAATCTAAATGAAAGGTAGAAACAATGTAGATATGGACTTTGCTATGGGTTGAACTGTGTCCCCCAAAGGTTCATGTATTAATCCCCACTGTTACAGTGTTTAGGGTGGAAGATCCTATTATGGTAATTGAAATGTGGGGCCTTTAAAAGGTGACTAGATTATGAGGACCTCACCCTAGTGAATGGATTGATCCATTCACAGAGTAATAAGTTGATGGTTTAGTGGGTGGTAATGGGTGTGGTTTTGGTAGCTTTATAAGAGGAGTGTGTGAGCAGGTTAGCTCTCTCTCTTGCTCAGCCATTCGCTATGTGATGCTTTGCATCGCTGTACAGCCACTACCAAGAAGGCCCTCACCAGATGTGCCCACTGGACTGGACTTCCCAGCCTCCAACCTGTAAGAAATAAACTTCGTTTTCTTACAAATTACCTAGTTTCAGATATTCTGTTATAAGCAACAGAAATGGATTAATAAATACAGAACTTAAAGGCAAAACATCATGAGACATCATCAAGAACTGAAATTTACAGTTCTTGGTAGGATTACTTTTTACATTCAGGACTTCATTGGCTTAAAATCAAGTTTTAAGGGCTGTATTGTTTATAACTTTCTAAACAGATTTAAATGCACCAAGCTTTTCTACATGCTTGTTAACCTTGGTACTACATTATTGGCTGATGGATATCCATCCAATAATATCCCTTATTATCCACAATTTACAGATGAAGAAATGGAGGCTTCATAGGGTAATTTGTCCAAGGTCACACAACTGGTAAAAGAAACCAAGCTTAAGCCACGTCTGTCTGACTTCACAGCCCCCAGTCCCACATCACACAATACCACCAAGGCATTTAGGAAGCAGCTACCCAGACAGGTCTTTGCACAGGAAAAGACAGAACGAGAACTCTCTGTTCAAGAATTGGTTTAAGGTCAGATATTCCTTAGATCTTTCTAGTTTTCCGCTCAGCCATGCTTCCATACATCACATGGGGGCCCACACTTCCAGCTTATACAGTCATAGAAATATGACAAAGTCACATTTCTCCATGGTGCTGCCCAAGAAACACAAATCCAAATTCTCAGAAAGCCTGAGATATGATCATCATGAAAGTGGGTCTTGAGTTTCCTGGAATCCCACCAGTAACTGTGAGAGATGGAGTCTAAGGAACTTCAACACCAGCCACAGTCAGGGACATTACAAGTTAGAAATAGATGCGAGGTGAGGGGCTAAGCAGCAACCGGGAAGAGAGGAGACACCCCAGTCCTCACCGAGCCGCTATAGACAGCACCAGCAAGGTAGCTGTTAAAGATTAGTGCTTTTAGAGGACAGGAAAATGATAATCTCTAGGAATGAAAAGACTACATCGTGTTGAGACAGAGAGCAGTAAACCATAGTGAGACCTAGGTTACCCTAATTCTACGCTATTTTCATGCATTAATAGAAACTTGTAATTACCACATGTACTACTGATCACATTACAGTAATGAATGTGCTACACAGATGTTCATTAAGGTTTTCTTTCATGGCAATCCAAGAAACTTTCGAGATTCTTTTTTTTTTTTAAATATGCCTACCAGTAGCCCGAAGGTAACTTTGAATTATCTGCCAAAAATTCTCAAAATGTCTTTTAATAATATGAAACTTCCCTTGTTTCTAGAGCTCTTTCATATCTTGAGCTACATTTAAAAACACAAACAAATAAAAACACAGACACACACACTCTCTTAAAAATTAGAATTTGTGCCCTCATGGCAAATACCTTTAAATGTGTGGTACTTTAGGAGGTAAATGAAGACATGTGTACATGTGAAGAGGGGAAGGAGGATGGGGAAACGTAAGGAGACACTACTCAAATAGTAGCAGTAGAAACTGAAAACAAAACATTTCTAAGCAAATTTTGTTATCAAGATATCAAGAGCACCAAAATTAGCAGACTTGTACCATATAATTTTATCAGCATAAGAATTTCTTTGAAAATAGTAAATTTATGATTTGCTTCTGCTATTTCCTGAGCTGATTTTCTTCCCTTTAAGAAATGTATGAAAAACGTAAACACTGCAGTAACTGGAGGTTGCAAAAATATGGTTTTTCCAAAAGTCAAGATTTTCTCTCCTTCTTTGGCTCACTGATGAAAAACCCAGATTTAGAGCCATGCAGTTGACTCTCTTACTAGTGAATATCAGCTGCCCCAGGATGAATTAGTCAAGAAAAGCAAAACTAAAAGAGGTGATAATTACGGTTTGTGGTAATAGCACTCCCATTAGCAGCATAAAGAAAAGGAAGTCAAAACAAAGGCAAAGAGAAGGCCGTTCCGTGGATTCTGAGGAAGCCACCATTTGGTGGGCTGGACTGTGTTCAGAGCCCTCACAGAAGTCAGTTCACTGCTATCACTTCCTGCCCTCAGCAGATCTTCCCGTCTTCTATTTGCAAAATTCCCAATAATTCTATTATCCAATTAGAGAAGGAAATTCACAATATTATCAAGAGGAAATTATTCTGTCAGTTACTGTTTTCCAGTTAAATAAGATCCAGGACTGTCAGCTATGAAGTGAGGAGAACTTGCTAAAAATGCAGGCAGTTGAAGCACAGGCCTGAGGCAAAGTCTCTCTACACACTCCTGTTACAGTAACCCTATGGACAGGATTAAACTGCATATTCTAAAAAGAATATGGGCACCTCTCACTTCTCATTCTACAATCCCTCTCTCATGTGTAACCACAATATATGAAATATACACCAGCCCAGTTTATTTCCCTCATTATAAATAATGTGAAGCTAACACTATTCTACAGATAGCACAATTCCCAGAATGACATGATAGAGTTGAATTCTACTACTACCCTTATTTTACAGATTAATTTTTTTTAAAACCTTGAGTGTTACATATCACATTGCTAGCATTTAAACCCAACTTTGCCTGATCACAGGGCCTTAGCTTTTAGCCACTATGCATGGTTGTTAAGAATAAAAGCTGTAACGGAGTTCAAATCTCATCTCCACCACTAATACCCATGTAACTTAACCTTTCTGGCTTCAATTCTCATAGAGTTGTTGTGAATGTTTGATAAATAAACATGAATACACCAAGATCTACACAAGTGTTTGCCATTACCCATATCCTTGTTATAGTTATTACACTTTATAAATGAATTTGATATTCTACATAGAACAGCCTATCTTTCGGGTTTCAGGATATGTGAAAAGGGTTGGATCTGACCGTTTCAGTATTTTCATGCAAAAAGGGTAGGTTTCTTATCCCTCAAAATGAAGACCCATAGTAGTTTAATCACTAACCAAGAGTCATGTAATCATAACAGTAGAGAACATTTGTATTTCATAGGCACTCAAATGATGCTGGGGGACCAGCCAGTCATACAGCACATATAGGCCAACACCCAGAAAAAAAACCATCAGAGGTGTGCTGCCCCAATCCCCCTGCACTGCCTCTTGCACAAAGCTGACAGCTTCCTCCTCTCGCATGCCAAGAGTGCTAACACCACATTCAAACCACTGCTGGCAAAACCCACCCTGACAGAGCTGCTGCAAGTCAATGGTGCCCTCCTCCCAGTGGCCAGCAGATTACCTTGTTATCTTTATCAAGAGGTAAAGATTAAAAAAAAAAGAAGAAGAAGAATATAAGCCTTACGAGGTCACAATGTACAGTCGACCATAACACTGAGCATCATTTCTAGCAGCAGCAGGTATACAAGTTGTTAGATTATTCCAGAAGCTGCCCTTCAGATCATATTCTTTCATTAAAGTGAAAACTATCTATTGTTCCATTACTGCTATGAATCTTAGTTAAGCATTGACTAGCCATTTAATACATAATATATATAAGCATGATCATGATAGTCTCCCATCATAAAATAGTGCTAAGCTTCAAAAAAGGTACAATCACTACTGTAACTCTTAAGGAGCAATGGAACTTAGAGAAGCCAGCCTCAGCATGCACATACATTAAGCACTGCTCAGAGTTAATATGAGACACGCTGTAATAAATTGGCCCCAGCCAAAATTTACCTTCCAATATATTACAGATATAAATCTTTTGTTGAGATAAAAGCTTGTAAAAAATCATTTTTCATTGTATCCAAAGTGTCCTTTGGTCTCCCCCCCTCGAAAGTTCTCTCTCATACATCTTTTCTCATGCACACTAGTTAACAGAAGAAATGTGACTTTAAATCCTTTGCAATCCCATTATGCACAGACAATTTTGTAATTGATGGTCCTTACTTATGAAACTTGAGTCTGCAGGCATATAGAATACACCAATTTTCATGCCTCCATGGCATTAATTCAAAAAAGCAGGAATGGGTAGAGAAGTAGAAGGCTATGGTTCTTATCTCAGAAATACTTTTCAAACTATTAATACCATATTTTACATAAAATATGAGTCTCAAATATGAATCCTTAACTATGAAATCAGTCATTTTGTATGCAAAACTCCCAAAGAGAGCGAGAACATTTAAAAACAATTCAAAATCTTTTGTAGGTACATTGCCTATACACCACACACTACAAAACAATATAGGAGAGCAGCCTAAAACTAATTTAGCAAACAATTCCTCCTTTACATTACTGCTTTCTACAGGCATCTTTAGGCTTTCTATATAGATCAAGCTGCCCTAAGAGTAGCAAGTTTCTTCTACAGATACTTCTAGCAAGGAGGTCAGGTTTCCTGAGGCCTCCTCTCCCGCAAGGCCCTCTTTTCAGTTAAGGATTAGGTGAGCCCAGCTCAACTGAAGACCATCCACAGGGTGCACAACACTTGAGAACTCCAAAGAGATGAGTGAATCAGTCCTTCCATAAAGAAGACTGCCATCTAGTTAGAGAGGCCAGATGTATCCAAGTTACAAATAGAGAACAATAAAGCCAGGTATAGGTATATTTCAATGCCAACATTTGCCTTGTAGACAAGTGCCAGGCTTAAATAGGGTTCCCAGCCTTAGCCATGTATAGCAGGGAAGATTTTACAGAGAACATGGGGCTTGAGCTGACATGGAAAAATGGAGCTGTTGGACGGGTAGAAGTCAGAAGCACACTAGCTGTGGGCTCAGATTTGCATCAGCAAGTGAGGCTAAGATCATAATGTCAAGATTACCCTTAAAAATGCCCTAAATTACATTATAAAGTACAATATAATATGTAAAGTAATAGGTGGTTGATAGAGTTTGGATGTTATTGTCCCCTGAAAGCTCATGTGGAAATCTAATCCCCAATGTGGCAGTGTTGGGAGCTGTTTGAGTCATGGGGGAGGACCCCTCATGAATGGATTAATGCTCTCCCTGGAGGGTGGGGGTAGTGAGTGAGTTCTCGCTCTATTAGTTCCCACAAGAGCTGGTTGTTTAAAAGATGCTGGCATCTCCCCCCGTCTCTCGTTTCCTCTCACCATGTGATCTGCTTGTACCCGCCGCTGCCTGCCTCTTTGCGCCATGAGCAGAAGCAGCCTGAGGCCCATGCCAGATGCAGCTGT
>NW_007729746.1:27166-28637 GCF_000696425.1 Galeopterus variegatus | reverse complement strand
TCCCCAATGTGGCAGTGTTGGGAGCTGTTTGAGTCATGGGGGTGGATCCCTCATGAATGGACTAATGCTCTCCCTGGAGGGTGGGGTAATGAGTGAGTTCTCGCTCTATTAGTTTCCACAAGAGCTGGTTGTTTAAAAGATGCTGGCATCTCCCCCCTGTCTCTCGTTTCCTCTCACCATGTGATCTGCTTGTACCTGCCGGCTGCCTGCCTCTTTGCGCCATGAGCAGAAGCAGCCTGAGGCCCATGCCAGATGCAGCTGTCCCAGAATCGTAAGCCAAATAAACCTCTGTTCTTTATAGATTACCTAGTCTTGGGTATTCTGTTATAGCAACACAAAACAGACTAATACAATGGTATAAAATACATACAAATACATAGCTCTACTTTATGTGTATATAATTCAAATTGCTTAAACACATATAAGATACAACTTCACTATAAAGAATTTCATATAGGCTATTTTACTTGAAACATCATTCTGGCTTCCTAAACATTCAGTAGAAGAGCATTCTATGGGATTGCAGACCCTGCTTTAAAGAGAAATTTTCTTCATTTTCCAGCATCTCCAATCTGTACCTTTATACTGTGTCTTACCCAATTCTAGCCTTACCTTAGGAATCCTAACATTGGGCCCCACTACCCAAAATTAAGATCCTTAGGTTTCTTCCCAGCTCCAGCCTACTCTAAATCAAAATTTAGGTTCATGTTGGTGTTAGTGATTTAGAGCTACACTATAGCCATGCTAGACAGCACTCATTCTAGAACACAGTTTTACAAACATCTTAAAACAACTTGACTTAGAAGTTACAGCTCTCCATGGGAATTCTACATTTAAAATTTGGAAGTATAGATTCTCAAGGTTTACAGCAACATTAAAGCTCATTTTGTCCAACCATAATTCAGATGCTCGAATCCTCACTAAAATGTCTTCGTCAAATGGCCTCACAATCTTCATTTGAGCACTCCATTAACTAACTGGAAATTACTGAATTTCCACAGGCATCCCATTTCAGCCACTTATTAGCTCCTTACAAATCCCTCCCTTATATTACAACCCAATCTGTCTCTCTCTTTCTCTCATACTTGTACTGTTTGCCTAGTACAATCCTTGTCTATGCCGGCTATCCCAACCCAATCACTAATGACTCCCTTTTACTCATAAAGGTGCCCCCACTTGGAAAATAAATGATTAGGTCACCCTAATGTAACAGACCTTGGCCAGCTAGTAGACAACCTGAGTCTGAGTTTTCTCTACTCCTAGCTAAAATCTTCCAGGTCCCTAAAATATTCCTATCTGGCATAATTTAAGTTCTGTCACCATTCTGCTTTTCCACTTTTGAATACACAGTAGTTGTATCTGTGTGAGTTTGAAAAAATATGTTCCCTGTATTCTGTAAGTATGTTGCTTTACCATTGACAGTCACTTCACATCTTAAATGCAGATTATATTTTCTTTCTTGTGATAGTTT
>NW_007729746.1:25484-26568 GCF_000696425.1 Galeopterus variegatus | reverse complement strand
TACCATTGACAGTCACTTCACATCTTAAATGCAGATTATATTTTCTTTCTTGTGATAGTTTCGATTTCTGACTACTTCAGCAGTGACCATTTATATCTCATCTACTCTTCAAGATAGGATTCCTACAAAGGATTAATTAGCCTGTTATTAAGGACAAAGACATCATTAGATACCACTCAATGGTATTTAATATTTCATAATGGTTAAGACATTATCTGATAACTTCAAAGAGATTTCATAAGGAAATCTAGAAATAAGAAAAAGGCAAATGCAATGGACTAAGAAATAAAATGCAATTAGTAATGAAGTTTGAGAAAATAGCATTAAAACAGATAAAGACCAAGCCAAAAATCCTCCATCACTATGATACTGCCATTTTATCTCTAGAGACTATTCATGGAAGAAGCTATGCTACCTAACTTTGAGAAGTTTGGTGATATCCTTTACAAAATTGTACCCTCGGTGTTTACCCCTGTCCCATGTATGGCTTAAAATACAAATTCATGTGTTTTCCTTCAAACTAGTCCTTCATAAAATACACAAAGAGTGGAGCCCCTAATGGCTTTCACATTTCAGTCTAGTAGATAATATGACATTGCCCTTCCAACCTCCTTTGTTAGAGAATCAAAACAGCTTCACAGACATATTTTCCTTTCAGTAGACCCAGTATGCGGCCAGTATGAGGTATTCACAGGACACTGGCATTAACATTTAATAGAGTCTGTGGGCATAAAGCACTTTTATGGACACCTGCTAGAGAGCTTTATTTTCGTTAAAAGTTTTATTAGAGCTGTTACATTTTTCTGCAGTATTTTATGTGACTTGCTGTAAATGATTATTGTATTGCATTAAACACAGCAAAATCATTGGTGTCAGGCAACCAAGAAAGTATGTGACCAGATGCTTATTACTTAGAAGACGGTAGAAACACATTTAACAATACACAAAACTATGTGGTTTTGCTGGTGAGGATAGTAAAAATTAAATAACCACATCAGTTTTAAAATGAGAAATATTATGATACACAGATTCAAATGAAATAGTAAAATACTAGCAACTACACAAAACTCATTGATTTTTTTTT
>NW_007729746.1:20889-24881 GCF_000696425.1 Galeopterus variegatus | reverse complement strand
TTTTTTTTTGCCTCCGATTACTATTTCAGTGATCAGAGTATATTAGGTACTTGTTTGCTTGCAGTGTGTTTTATTAATGCTCTGTATCTGACACCCAATTTGGAAATCAATGCTTATTTCATCATTTTTCTCTGAGGGGTTCTATTATTTACAATTGATTTAACAGGAATGAAAGGCTTACCATTAACAAGACCCAGCTGCTGACACTTCACAGATGAATTATTGAACTTCAAAAAGTGAATTAACTTAACCATCGCCAAGACTGATGGTTTGATGATATTTTGCGCCAAGTCTAATGTATTTATAATTAGAATGTCAAAACAATAGTGTTCGTGCTTTGGCCTCTTTTCTTGATTCCTTCACTTTATAGTATTTAAAAGTTTGTTTGCTTCATGGAGCACCACTTCTTTGAGTTTAAAAGTATTCCTTTAGTAGCTCAAAAAAAAAAAAAATTCCACATTATGGCTGATGAAAGTCTGGCTTCAAACATTTCAAGTAAATGTGAATCTTTCACCCTTGAATATCAAAGGACTGCATGCGTGTAAAAGGATTTAATTAGAGGTCAATATAACTCTAAAATGCGACTTGCTTTTGGAAAAATATCAACTAAGATGACTTCAGTTGGAATTTTTTAAATCCATATTTAATTGACTGGCTTAAATAAAGAGGACTTTCAAAACCTAAGGTTTTTGTTTTTTTTAAATCTGGAGTTCGGTTCCAGGGTTGATTAATCTAGTGGCTCCACAATGGCGTAAGTACACAGGTTCCTGCTCTCTTTCTGTGCTGCATTTTCAGCTCCCTTCAGAACTACACACAGTCCCAGGCATCACACCCAGTGTAACATCATCCACCAGAAGAGAAACAATCTACCCTGTGTGTTTAATAATAAACAATGAAACTTTTCTCCAAACACTAGGTCAAATCCCTTAGATCTAATTGGTTAGGATTCTGTCATACATGCATTCATCAACCTATCAGTCAGGAGAATGGTATTCCCAGTGTTGGTTAAGCACATGTCTATGTGAAGTAGGGTGAAGATCCTGAGCAAAATGGATTTTCTGTCAACATCAGACATGGAGAATGTCTGTTGACTGGGTAACAAGTTCAGCCTGCTATACAGACTTGAATGTGCTGGGGTAGGCAAACGATGGAAAACGTAAACAATTCTATTCTTCTCTAGTAAAGTAAATATGCCTCAATATTAAATTTGATTTAAGACTGTGCTAAGAAAATATTAAAGCTGAAATGGATGTGGTTATGGTCCCGTAGATTACAATAAAATTAATCAGTTATGTTTATTTAACATAACTCAACTTATTTTTGCTATTTCTGCTCACTCACTTTACATTTTAAGAAATTATATTGCTATTGAGTTTCCAATTCTGAATGCTATTTCCTAACTTCTTAACTCTTGCCTGCCATTTCACCTATCATTCCTCTATATACACTTTTCTCTCTTTCTCCAAATATAATTTATTATTTGAAAATTTTTTATCTGTTTAATACTCAATTTTGTGTTATGGCTATATAAGTATTTACAGCTGAGCCATGGGGCACATGATTACACATCTTTTCATAGAACTTTGTTCTCCCTAGAGCCCCAAATTGAGCAAATATTTTGATTTAGTTTGGCTAATTTCACTAGTTTACTCAAACTCAGCTGAAGTGCAACTCTCAATTGAAACAGTTCAGAAAAGTGATCCATTTCATCATTTTCTGCAGCCATCACTTCTGCGACCCTGTTTCTTCCACTCTGCACAGGGGCCTTGGGCGATCTGCCACAGCCATCACTATGCGCTCCCTCTACTTTCTTGGGTGGGACCCCCATTTCCTTCAGAATTTTGAAGGCACTGCTCCATTGTCCTCTGGATTCCAGTTTTGCTTTTGAGAAGATCAATGTCATTATAACTATCAAACATTTACACACAATTTTTTTTTTTGGTTTTGTTTTGTTTTGTTTTTTGGAGAACATTCAGGATTTTCTCTTGGTCCCCAGAATTTTGAAATGTCATAAATTATGGTATATGCACATTAATCCGTTTTTCTAAGTACTAAATGAGTCATTCAATCTAGAACATAAAATGTTCTCTCAAGTTTTATTCAGCAGCTGGATCCCTGGGTTAACTACCTAATATAGCATTTAAACATTTTGATCTCAGATTATCTTTACATTTTTAAAAATGAGGATCCAAGAGACTTATGGGGGTAATATCTATACCTCTTTATCATAATAGAGATTAAAATTGAAGAAATTAAATATTATTTAATCTAAAAAGAAACCTATATGTTAACATATAATATTTTTGTAAAAAATATATTTCTAAAACAATTAAATTAGTGGGAAGAATGGCATTTTACATTTTTGCAAATTTCTGTTGGATTTAATACAAGACATATGGATTCTCATACCTGCTTTTGCATTCAAATTGTTGGGTTATGTTGGTCTCATTGGAATTTATGAAGAAAATTCATACTTGTGCAGATATGTAGGTGGAACCTCATGAAACTCTTTCTAAGATCTTAGGGACCCTCATGGGTCCTCACAACCCACTTTCAGAACCACTGGTCTAATTTTCTAATGTTTTCTCCTGTTTTCTATCTCTTTATCTATTTGTTCCACTTAGTGATATGTATCTTCAACTATTGTCCCATAACTTCTATTTGAATATTTCTAAACTTTGAAAATTTCATGTTTATAGCTCTATATTATTTTATGGAGGCATTATCTTCTTTTATCTCACCAAGGATATTAATTATAGGTTTGGGTTGCCCCCCTTCCCCCACAAAGTTTTCTTCTGTTCCTTCATTATTTTTTTTTTTTCAGATATTCCTTCTATTCATTTGTTTTGTTCTCTGTCTCTTATGCAATAGATGTTCCTCGGATATCTGGTAGCCTTAGACATTAGGTTTGGGTTGCCCCCCTTCCCCCACAAAGTTTTCTTCTGTTCCTTCATTATTTTTTTTTTCAGATATTCCTTCTATTCATTTGTTTTGTTCTCTGTCTCTTATGCAATAGATGTTCCTCGGATATCTGGTAGCCTTAGACATCGGCTCATTTGTTAGAGCAAGAAAACCAATGGAGTTTCCATTCTGGGTGGCATGACAGACCAGAATCCATGACTGACTTCCTCTAAGAACAACTAAAAATTCCAAAGTACTTTTGAAAATTAAGCATTGATAAACTGGCAGGAAAGCAAGGGATACTAAGAGTTAAAAAAAAAAAAAGCATCAAAAGCAGGAACAGAGCGAAGTGAAGCACCTTATCCAGTTTATGACTGCACAACATTTATTGGATAAGGTGCCCTCGAGCTTCAGTTTTCATGGCTTTGAGCTCTGTAGGTATAGGAGGAGATGACAAAGCTCAGGAACTTGGCAAGACAAACAGGACAAAACTCCCTGAATAAATAATGGTACCCCAATATCTATACCGTTAATATAACTGCAAACTAAAAACAAAATCCACCAAGAGTCTGCAAGAAACCCACCTGTCTTCAATCTTGGTGAAATGTAAAAGAAAAATCTCTCCACCGAGAATTGGTAAATCCTAGCAGGATCTCACAGAGGTTTATAGCATAGATTAGCCCCTACCAAGGTGATTCTAAACCCCTCAAGTCAAGAATTTAAAGTGATTTTTGATTGGTAGTCCTCCCAGGTTTAAAAAAAAAGGCAGCAGATCCTCCCTGGCAGAATTCATTTTTAACTCAGGTCTTAAAGATTACCACAGATAAAATTCCAGGAAACATAAGTCCACTGTAGGAAAAAATTATGAAACACAAAATGAAACCAGATATGAGAGCCAGTGGATATATCAGACTGGGAAGGACTTCAGATATTGAAATTAAGATGCACAATATAAATATTCTCATTATGTTTTTAAAATGGGAAGAAATAAAAATTAGTAAGAGATTATACAAATGAATAAATAGATTTTAAAATAATCAAATAATACAAAGTATCTTCAACTAGGTCTTTATTTATAGGGAGGAGATAGT
>NW_007729746.1:18283-19714 GCF_000696425.1 Galeopterus variegatus | reverse complement strand
GGGAGCGCCGCCGCGCTTCCCAAGCAGCGCACTATCCAGTGCGCCACTGGGCCGGCCCTGAGGAATCAGTTTCTGACACCAGAGATTCCCCCAACAAATGGTCCATGTGGACCACATTACAGTGGTGATTCTGAACCAAGTTGATTTTATACCCTCCCCCCCCCACACACACACCAAAGAACATGTGGCATGTCTGGAGATATTTTTGGTTATCACAATTGGGGGTTGCTAATGACTTCTAGTAGGTAGAGACCAAGAATGTTGCTAAACATCTTATAATACACGACAGCCTCTGACAAAGAATTATCTGGCCCCAAATGTCAATAGTGCTGATACAGAGAATCCTGCCTTAGGGTAATTCTCACCGTTGATATGCCCCATCTACCCTTTCACAGCTACCAGTCAGCTTTTTTGTTTTCCATTCTAAATCATAAGCAGTAAGCCAAGGCTTTTACCAGATATTGAAGGAAAGCATGTAAAATGGAACATAGAGAAGAAAATGGAATATAGAGAAGGAAACAAATGGGGTAAAAATTTGGAAACATGCCAAGCAGGAAGAAGAAAACCTCAAAAACAAAATTTAATTG
Organism: Galeopterus variegatus; assembly: GCF_000696425.1. NCBI lineage: Eukaryota > Metazoa > Chordata > Mammalia > Dermoptera > Cynocephalidae > Galeopterus > Galeopterus variegatus. The sequence goes on along the minus strand of NW_007729746.1, from coordinate 19,127 downwards.
TGTGCTATATATAAGGGACATGGCTAAAGTACAGAAAGTTAAAAAAAAAAAAAAGATTGAAAAGGACATACCAAGAAACTACCCATAAAAAGAAAACTGTTCTGTCTATAATACAGGCAAAAGACTTTAGCGCAAAAGCTTGACTAGAGGAGAGTTAGTATATAATGATAAAAGACTTCATTAACACAAAATAACAATTCTAAACATGTATGCAGCTAACAACATAGCCTCAAAGCACTCATTTTGTGCCTTTCTTTACTGTTTTCATTTTGGATCCTTGCATATACATCAACTTTATTGTTCCTTCATGTCAATTGGGGGCTGAGTGGTGGAATGATGGGCTGTCCCCCTGCACTCACAACTAGATGCATGTCTATGTTGTACAAACAACTAATAAATGATATATTTTGAAAATTAAAGAAAAAGGAAAATCTGATAATATTCTTTAAAAGCTGATTAGAAAGGCCACATGAATATTGGCAGACTGTAAACTGGTAGATTCCCCAATGTCATTATCTGTGGGTCCTTTCACTAACAGGCTCTCAATCGTCACTACCTATAGGTCTTTATCCCCAACCCCTCAGAAAAGAAGCCTCCATTCTCCCTTCTGAAACATATGCCAGCCTGCTACTCACTGCTATCAGATACCAGTAGAAGATCAGACTTGGAGGTCTCCCTCTTCAACATGTGTGTTTTCACTGAAATTCCTGCATTTAAGATGGTATTCCAACCTTCAGCTATACCTGGTTATCCTGGATGTGATCTTGTTGTATTAACATCTTCACAAAGGAACCTTTAGGATTTTGTGGAGGAAGTTAAAGTCATCATAGCTATTTCTTTTATA
>NW_007729746.1:16622-17383 GCF_000696425.1 Galeopterus variegatus | reverse complement strand
TCTATTACTAAGTCTTTTTAGTGTTTTAGGAAGATTAATGTGAATTTATAAAAAAAAAAAAAGTAAAGTTACTGTTTTTTAAGAAAAGCACTGACATATAAAACTTATTATTACCAATCACAAATGTGCCAGGAAATGAATCAAAAACTTTTCAGAGTTTAATGTATTTATCCTCTTTTTTTTTGAAAATTTCATTTAAATAGTTAAAAGTGAGGTGCTATCTAAGAATCACTGTGCAAGCTAAGGAATGTCCCACTTAAATTGAAACAAACAAGAATTTTCAAAAAATTATATAGGTATTACTTTTACAGAGTACGTGTAACCATTAAATTGAATAATCTTCCAACCTAGGGCATTGCTAATAAAAACCAGAGGAACTACACATGATAGAACAAATGCATTTACACATATTGCCATTTCAATTTGTACTATTACCTCTCAGACATAAATATTCTTATTAATATTCCAAAACAGCACTGGGGTTAATAAAAAGATAGTTTCTTGCTTGGTATTTTTATAAGTCCATGCATATTTTGTTTCTGAGTATGCTTATGCCTGGGAATTAGATTGTATATCATAATTCTTGTATCCATTTATAGTAGTAAATACATAAAATGCCACTGTCTAAGCATCATTTTTCTAATTGGCACCATGTTCTACACATGAGAAAATACTGTGCTTCAGTATAATATAACATGGCAAGTTGTTTCCTAAAGCTAAATTGTCCCAGCAGTGAATATATTGTAGGTCCTTAAGGACAC
>NW_007729746.1:10062-14926 GCF_000696425.1 Galeopterus variegatus | reverse complement strand
GTAAAGATATATGGAAACTCCCTGAAATATCTTTGTAACTGTCCAATAAACAGACAATTATTTCACACTAAAAATTTTAAAGTTATAATATAAAGCTAATAATAATTTAAAAGCTTACACTGGAGTGCTTAGAAGCTTACAAGCATCTTAAGCACTTTAAATTCATTAAATTATTCAATTACCATAATAAATCTGTGGATGGGTACTATAACCATCCCATTTGTATAGACAAAATAACTGAAGCTTAAAGTATATAAGGAACTTGCACAGGATCACACAATTGACATTCAATCATAAGAAATTTGAGTCCAGAGCCAGCACGCTGAATCACTGTGCACAACACATCAAATCACTTACAGACAGTCTAAGCCTAGATAACCATTGGCTTGCCAATCTCTAGAAGATTTGACCTTAAAAACAGCAGAGGTTTCTTAGATATAGAACAAACTTAGGCAGCAGGCTTCACTAAACATCTAAAACAATGTGCTTCAAGAAGAAGGAACACAAAAACAACAACAACAACAACAACAAAATCATGGAATAATATTAAATTTGTGGGATTAGAAAAAATGAGACAGCACTAAAGTCCTGTATAATAAAAACATATAAATTGANATTCCACATGTTCTCACTCATTGGTGGGAGCTAAAACAAACAAACAAACAAACAAATTAATCCACCCACATACACACACAAAAAATAAACCGGGGGGGAGGGGGGGGAAGAAGATATAACAACTATACTTTCATGAAGTTGTTACAACAAGCAAACGGAAAGGACATTCTTGGGGGGAAGGGGAGAGAGGGAGGAGGGAGGGAGGTGTCAGTGATGGGCCATAATAATCATATACAGTGTATATTGACAAAATAAAAATAAAAAAAATTAAAAAAATAAATAAATAAATAAATAAATAATAAAATTGCTTTCTGGGTCACAAAGCAAGTCTTAACCAATTTCAAAGAATCAGTAATACAGTATCACTCCATTCTCTGATGAAAATACAACTTAGTTAGATATCAATAACATTTTTTTAAACTACACTTAGAAATTGTAAAACACACCTTACCCAATTGTCAAAAGATGACATTGTAGAGATAATAAGATATATAAAGCTAAGCAAAAACGATAATACAAAATATGTGGGATGAAGTAAAGTCACTCGCAATTTATAGCTGTGAATCATGGGGGAAAAAAAAGAAAGGCTGATAAGTAATGAGATAATTGTCCAAAAAAAGTAAATAAACCCAAAGAATAAAAAAAGTATTAAATAAAAACAAGATCAGAAATTGATGAATTAGAAAAACATACTGTAGAGAGCACCACCAAAATCCACTTGGTCCTCTTAAAGAAAGAAAAACAGTAAANCTAAAGTCCTGTATAATAAAAACATATAAATTGAAAAGAGGTTTATTACTGTTAATGCATTCTAAGGCTTACAGATTTGGGGGAAGAAGGTGAAGATTTTGATTAACATTAGATTTTCGTTTGTTAGGGATAGTTGTCCATTTCTAAGGTTACAGTATAAGGAGAGAAATAAATGTATATCTTCTAATGTAGTAGTGTAAAAAAAATGCAACGAGGAGCAAAACTTTAATAAAAAAAAACAGACAAAAAATATACAGAAAGATCAAGGCAAATATAAAATACAAAATATTCCAGAAATAAAATTTAAAATTGTAGTAATTACCATTAGCATAAGTGAATTAAATTTTAAGATAGAATGTCATAATAAAAAAATTAAAAATAAAAAAGAATCCAGTTATGTGACACTTACCCCTAAAAAAAAACACCTAATATGAAGGGGTAAAAATAAAATTGGAAGTTGAAAAGTAGAAAAAGAAATGAGTCAACATCTAATCAAAATGATCTATAAGGCTATATTAATAGATTTTATGATAATAAACACTGCTAGCAATAAAGAGAATCACAGCAAAATGTTAAGAGTTAACTCACCAGGAAGAGAATACAAGCTGTAAAGTTACCTGTACCAATTAACATGACTTTGAAATATTTGCAGGGCATTATAATAAAACTACAGGAAAAAAAGAAAGAAAAAATCACCATCATTCTGGAAAATTTTAACAAATCTGTCTTAGTAATCAATAGATTAACAAGAAAAAGAGTTAGTAATGAGGAACACAATTAGCAGGCTTGGTTTAACAAACTTTCTTAGCACAAAACAATATACATTTGACACAAACAGAGAAATTATAAAATTGCTTTCTGGAGGAGGGCTTAGAGAAATTATAAAATTGAACTGCTTTCTGGGTCACAAAGCAAGTCTTAACCAATTTCAAAGGATCAGTAATACAGTACCACTCCGTTCTCTGATGAAAATACAACTTAGTTAGATATCAATAACATTTTTTAAACTACACTTAGAAATTGTAAAACACACCTTACCCAATTGTCAAAAGATGACATTGTAGAGATAATAAGATATATAAAGCTAAGCAAAAATGATAATACAAAATATGTGGGATGAAGTAAAGTCACTCGCAATTTATAGCTGTGAATCATGGGGGGAAAAAAAAGAAAGGCTGATAAGTAATGAGATAATTGTCCAAAAAAAGTGAATAAACCCAAAGAATAAAAAAAAGTATTAAATAAAAACAAGATCAGAAATAGATGAATTAGAAAACCATACTGTAGAGAGCACCACCAAAATCCACTTGGTCCTCTTAAAGAAAGAAAAACAGTAAATCTTTGACAAAAATAATCAAGAAAAAAAGGATATTCTAATATTCTACAATATTCAGAATAAAAGACATGACCAGAGATATAGAGATTAAGAAGATAATTATGGGGCCGACCCTGTGGCTCACTCAGGAGAGAGCGGCGTTCCCGCCCGTGGCTCACTCAGGAGAGAGCGGCATTCCCGCCGCGGGTTCGGATCCTATATAGGGAAGGCCGGTGCGCTCACTGGCTGAGCACGGTCACAAAAAAGGACAAAAAAAAGAAAAAAAAGAAGATAATTATGAACGATTTAAATATAAACAAATAAAACTAGCTTAAGAACTGAAATACCTAAATGGTTCCAAAACCCTGAATGAAATTGAATAAAAAGTATTTCCTCAAAGAAAATGCTAGGCCTAGATGGTTTTACACGGTAATCAGTCATGTAAGAAATAATTCCAGTCTTACAAAAAGGCAAACATAATAAATCAAATGCAGAACAAGCTTCAATAAACAATGGCCCATAGGGCAAATCTGGCTTGCCATCTGTTTTTGTAAATAAAGTTTTATTGGAACACAGCCACACTTTTTTTTTAAAAATATGTTGTCTACACTGTGACTGCTTTCATGCTAAAATTGCAAAATTAAGTAGCTGTAAAAGAGATCATATAGTTCACAATGCTGAAAATTCTATTTGATCTTGAAAGAAAGTTTGCTGACACCTAATATGGAATGTTAGAAAATAACTGCTGGGGAAACAGAGCAGGGTAAATGAGAGTAGGAGTGCAGGTATGGATAAGTGCATGGGTGCATAGTTTATAATATTAAATAAAGTGGATAGAGCAGTCTTTATAGAGAAGGTGAGATTTGAGCCAAGACTTGAGGGAGATGAGGGCATTATCTAATGGATGCCTGTTTGGAAGAGCAATCCAGACAGAAGAAAGAACTTGAGCAGACGCTGCCGTCAGGAGCGGACCTTCTGTGCTCAAGGCATAGCAAAGAGGCAGTAAGGCTGGGACAGGGCACACGGGGATGATGGTAGCAGCTGAGGAGGTCAGAGAGGTAGAGGGTATGTTGGGGGGATATTCAGGAGGAGAAGAAGGTCCTTATTGTCCACTCTAAGAATTTTGACTTTCAGTCTAAGTGAAATGGGGAACCATTCCAGGATTTTTAGAGAGTAGCTCACTCTCTGAAAGAAACACTAAGGCTAAGTTGAAAATAGTCTGTAGGGGCTGGTCAGTTGGCTCAGTTGGTTAAAGCACAGTATTGGTAACACCAAGGTCAACGGTTCAGATCATCAAACTAGGCAGCTGCCAAAAGAAAAATGTCTGTAGAGAGACAAGTGCACACAGAGACCTTTTGAGAGGCTAGAGATGACAGTGGATCGAACCAGGGTGACAGCAGTGGAGGTGGTAAGTACATATGTATTTTGAAGGAAGAACTAGCAGGATTTTCTGGCTAATTAGAAGTGAGGTATGAGAGAAAAAGGAGTATAGAATAATTCTGAGGTTTTGGTCTGATTGGTTTGAGGAATAAAGTCAGCGATAAGAGAAACTGAGAAGCCATGCATGGAGCAGTTCTGGTAGGTGTGGGGAGAGAGATCAGGAGTCCAGTTTTAGACTTGTTAAATTTAAGGCATCTATTAAGCACCCGACTAGAGGCGCTAAGTTGCAGTTGAATATTCAGGTCTGGTGTTTGGGAGAGAACCCCAAATGAGAGACATAAACTTGGGTGTGCTCGTAAAAGAAGATAAATGTTGATAGTAGAGAGAAGTCCAAGAACTGACCCCCGGGACACTCAAACATATAGAAAATAGAAAGAAGAACTGGGAGGGTACATGAAAAAGAGCAGTCACTGAGAGGGGAAACCCAGGGAGGCGGTGGCGAAGAACAGTCCTAAAACAGCCAAAGGATCTTACCAGCCAGCCTCGGACAACGTGTCTCAGTTCTTCAAGAAAGATCCTTTTTTTTAAGAAAGAAGATTCTTCAAGAAAGAACTAAGACATGTTGTCAGAGGATGATTGATAAAATAAGATAAAGAGTAAGAATTGACCATTTGGGGGCCAGCCCGGTGGCGCACTGCTACAGTGCGCCGCTTGGGAGTGTGGCGGCGCTCCCGCCGAGGGTTCAGATCCCACATACTACACTTTCTAATGCTGTCATCAACTTATCTGACTCCAAGAACCTCT
>NW_007729746.1:0-10052 GCF_000696425.1 Galeopterus variegatus | reverse complement strand
AAAAAAAAAAAAAGACATTAAAATCAACAACTACCATAATAAAACTTCTTAGAAAATTAAGAATAGAAGTGAATTTCCTTAACCTAATAAAGGGTTGCTATATAAAAACTTCAAACTCACTGGTTAAAATTCTGTCTTAAAAATTAGGAGCAAGACAAGGTTGGCACCAACACATATTCTATTAAAAAAACAATGGCCTAGAGCTCCTACTCAGTGCAGTAAGGTGCACTCATCCACCCTCCCCCAAACACATACATGCAGGCCAAAATGACTGGAAAAGACTGAAAAAGAAGAATCCCAGATTATATGACCCCAAAGAAGCTACATACATATTACTAACATTAATATGAGTTTGTAAAGTTTTTGGGGTATAAGAATCAATTCTATGTGCTACAAACAGCAGAAAAATGATTAAGAAGCTGTAATTTATAATATCAATAAAAATGTATCTGGCATAAGCCAAGCAAAGGTTGTGTAACTTCCACATAGAATATAAAAGTTCTTGAAATACATTAAGAAGTCAAATAAGAGTAACGCCATGTTCATGAATTGATAGACTTAAACAATGAGGCAGAACTAAGAACCCAGAAAGACACATACATATGGAAATTTGATTTATGACAGAAGTACTACTTATCAGTGAGATAAAATTGAATTATAAAATAAATAATGATGGAGCAATTGGTTTCCATATTAGGGTTTAAAAAAAAAAAAGAATCCCTACCTCACAGATTAGTAACAGAAATCAATTCCAAATGAATGACGTAAAAGGCAAAACTTGAAGATTTTTATTAGAAATTAAGAATACATTTATCAATACATACAACACAAAGCAAAATAAATTAGAATTCATTAAACAAGCTGTGTTCCTCAAAAGACAGCATAAAAATAGTAAGAAGGGATGCTTCAAACTGAGAGAAGTTATTGCAATACATATAATTAGCAAGGAATTAGTGTCCAGGATACACAAAGAATTTCTAGAAATCAATAGAAAACTATCAAAGGTGTTTCATAGAAAACAAAGCACAAATGTTCACTGAACATGAAACGATGTACAAAAAAGCAATAAAAATATTCATATAGAACTAGAATACTCATACACAATATATTGTTTCAGCTTGCACACAACAGAATCAAACAGGGGGATGATTAAAACAAAATTCAGGAGAGTGCTAAGATTCTGTTAGGAAGAGAGACAGGATAAACACAAATACAACTATGGTCACTACTTATTTATAAAATGCAAAAATTAAAAAAAATTAATGTCTAATAAATGGAATGGTTAAATATATGCTACAATAATCCATACGATGACATATTATGCAGACATTTAAAAGTTAGAACTTCAAAGAATATGTAATGACAGGAAACGTTATTGCTTACAGAACTGTCGACAATATGATTCTAATTTAGGAGAGGAAATTAATATGCATGTATATTTTAAGAAGCTTGAAAGTTTTGTGAGGGATTCATTTTCTCCTTTAGACTTCCTCTCTTTTCCATATTTTCCACATCAAGCTTATAATTAATCAAAAGAAAATATGTGTTAGAAAACTGAATGCAAGGATCATGAAGCATGATTTTATCTGGTTTAAGTAAATTTTATTTACATGAGAACCATAAACTCTAAACTTTAAAAATGTGCTCTGATTATACTTCCTTTGAAATCTTTTTCCAAATATCAAAATATTGTACATAAATGCCAAAGCTGACCATATTTATAAACCAAAAACTTAGACAATATTATGAAAAATCTTGTACATGTAAACTTTAGTTGTAATTAGTGATTAATTGTACATTCAGTGTAAGGCATTTAAAGCAACATCTTACATAAATTAATAAGGGACTACATCAAGAATTATTCTGAGTTTCTTGGACAAAAGAGAGATATAAAATGAAGAGTGTTGATTTCTTGCTTCACAGAAATAGACATAGAAAGTAGCCACAAATGGAGTTACCATGGAATATTTTGATAATGACTCACTTTTCAGAAGCCTTATCAGCCTTATAAATAGATTAAAAACTAAGTTTGGCATCATTTATTATGGATCTGTTTCTGACGTGTCTTGTATTCTTGTGTTTTAAATGAATTATTTTGATCTCTAAAACCAAGATTTTTTTTTTAATCCAGATAATATCATCTGGATATATTTTAAAAGAGGCTAATACCCACATGTAACCCATGCATTTTATACTGTTTTATTGAACCAGTATTAAAAAGATTGAATTGTGAGTACTAACATGGCCCCAGAAAAATTATTGTAATTTCATAGATAGTTCTTACAACTCAGATGTCAAGCCCCATTCTCTCATCCAGAGATATGGAATTGCATTTTCCTCAGTAAGGGTGAATTATCTCCAACCTTGATCACTTCAGCGGGCATCTGTTATCTCATAGTGAGTACTCTTATCTCAATGGGGAATCATTTGACACTTGATTTGAAAATCTGCCTGGTGGATGACTTGATCTCAGTGGCAGTCAATGGAAATTTCCCAAGCCTCTACCCATTCCCTTTTGTTATTTTTGTAGGTTTTCCTTAAGAAAATTTTCAAAGTTGATTTTTAACTTAATGGACCACTTAACCATCTGCCAGGATCTGAACCCAAAGAGGGTAGAGTGAGCCTATATATCTGAAAATGATGGACGTCTCATTCTGAGTCTCCTGGACACTGAGCCAGCTCCTCCTTCGGCCAGAAAAGGGGCCTGAACCCAAAGTCTTCTTCCCATGGGACCCATGGCCTCCTCCCTCCACAGGAGGGATAAGCAACTTCCCCTGGATTTTAAGGGGTCCAGCTGCTGGGAAACTGGATTTCCAAGACAACTATGAATAGTTGCTACTCCAAAATCCTGTCTGCCTGGTATTGAGCTGGTCTGACTATTCCTCCATGAGAGGTTGCTCCCTCAAGCTTTTCCTGGAAAAAGAGCAATAAGGGAAGAATACTCTGCATTTGGAAGACAAGCCCATACACTGTGAAGACTGCAGGTAACCATGACCCAGAGGCAACTTGGTGGGTGAGGTAAGACCCACATCTCCCCTTCTCCTCCTGATCCTGGCTTTGTGAGTTTCCCCTTTCTCCATGAAGGTTGTTGGCTAAACCATACTGTGTGACACGGTGGAACACATCCCAAACCATTCAGCACAAGAGGAGGCAGCCCAGAGGGCCTTGTCTTGTGTTACAGGAAGCCATTAGCTTGTTTCTCTATATATGTGTCAGCTTAATGGTTTAAGGCATCTATGCTAAAGCAGGATTTTAAAGGATGATAGGAGTTGAAAGTAGAGTGGATTGGAGGGGTGGACTTGAGGACTGGAAAAGTGAGCCATTAAGAGGGACAAGATGGGCAAAGGCCTAAAGGAACGGGACAGTTCAATGAGCAGCTGGACTCATGAGCTGTCTAGTGTGGGTGAAATCAGGATTTTAAAGGATGATAGGAGTTGAAAGTAGAGTGGATTGGAGGGGTGGACTTGAGGACTGCAAAAGTGAGCCATTCAGAGAGACAGGATGTGCAAAGGTCTAAAGGAACGGGACAGTTCAATGAGCAGCTGGACTCATGAGCTGTCTAGTGTGGGTGAAATGTAAAGTATGAGAGAGAGTGGTAGGAGATGAAATGAGGAGAGGTGGGCCGGATCAGGTATGCAGGGGCTTGAATGTCAGCCTAGGAGTCAGACTTCTTCCTGGGGGCCAACATTCCTCAGACTGGGGTCTGCCTCCAACCACCTTAAAATCCAGCACCCCTGTGGGACCCAGGACCAATGTTTTTCTTTTGATTGTGCAGGTGACAAGTTGTATTATCTAGAAACATTTTAATGAGTGAGAAAGTGGGCGACTATGGCACATTCAACCCAAATGTCATATTATGGTATAAAGATGAAAGTTGCACAAGAGTTTGAAAAAAGACATGTAATAACTGATATAACATGCCTTAGGCTGCACAGTTAGGTGGAACTTACAAACCAGCACCAATTTATGCTGCAAAAGAAAATTTAACATTCAGTGAAGCAGTAGCAATGTCTCCTATCAATTTAATGTTAACTTAAGATTTTATTGGAATTGTGTTTTTGTTTGGCTTGGTTTTATAGTTGTATCAGAACTATTAGTATAGGAGAATATATCTGGGTTTACATTTGTGCTTATTAAAATAATATTATGATAAAAGTAATAAGATCACCATAGGACAGAGGGGCAGGAAAGGGTTATGAGAGACTCACTACAGAATGGTCTTTGGAGCCAGATGGTTTAGGTTCAAATTCTGATTTCACTGCCTTCCTGTTGTGTGACATTGTTCTTGAAACTCAGTTAGCTCATCTGGAAAATGGTGGCAAAACTTCCTACCACTGGGTATTGTGAGGATTCAACAAGTTAATGCTGTAAGGTGCTTGATACAAAAGAAAAATAGCTCATGCTCATTCTGTTGTGGTCCCCATCCTTTTGGGGACCTATTGGGATCCATAACTTATCCGACTTGGTGAGACATATCTGTAGGTAATGGGGAGACCCTGAGAACTTGCCATGTTAAAGACCGGTATGTTTCTGGAAAAACCTTTTGGCAGCCCTAAGAAGGATAGATTTGATGGAGAGGAGAGATTTAATGCCTGCTTAGGAGGTGGAGCAAGTAACAATGTGACTGTGAATGCTATTCCTAGAGTCCTTCCCAAGTATGATTCCTGGACCAGCATTACCTGGAAATTTACTAAAAATGAAGAATCTCAGGCCCCTGAATCAAGAACTCTGGAAGTAGTACCCAGAAATCTGTGTTTTCACAAAGCTTCCAAATGATTTTGATACTCTAGGACAGGGATTGGTGACATTTTTTTGTAAAGGGTCAGAGAGTAAATATTTTAGGCTGTGCAGCCCACTTGGTCTCTTTTCTAGAATACACAAAAAACTTTTAAAACACACAAATAACGGGTATGGCTGCATTCCAACAAGTCTTCATTTACAAAAACATGATCAAGCTGGATTTGGCCCACTGGCTATAGTTTGTGGACCTCTGCTCTTGGATGCTGGTGCCAGGACTGAGCCTGGCCAGAAAGAACAAGGTAGAAGGATAAATCAAGTTTGGGTTTGAGATGGTGAGTTTGAGGTAGAAATGAGGCCAATTTTCATTTCAACATCTGCTTCCAGAGCTTGAAGAAAACAGCAGAGATGAAGGTGTAGATTTAAAAGACAGGGTAAGATGCTTATTAAAAACTCATGCACAAACAACATGGTCCATGGAACACATGGAGCATGAGCAAGGAAGGTGGCCAGGGACCACCACCACTGGACAGCACAGGAAGAGAGAGCATGAGGAACGAAGACTCAGGCTGATGAGACAAACGCCAAGAATGATGGTGTAGCTGACATCACAGGGGTAGAGAAGGTGGAAATGAACAGCTCCAGCCCCTGCAGTGTTGTAAAAATTGAATAGCGACCATTATACGCCAGCGGTCAGGACAGCACCAGTGATGGGGCATGTCTCACAGTAACACGTGGGGATGAGACAAGCAAATTCAAAGTGGCAGGAAAAGGTTTGAATAGCGACCATTATACGCCAGCGGTCAGGACAGCACCAGTGACGGGGCATGTCTCACAGTAACACGTGGGGATGAGACAAGCAAATTCAAAGTGGCAGGAAAAGGACAGAGGAGCAGAAGTTGGTGCTATTTGTCTACATTTCTAGGCTGAGGTAAAAAAAAAATCCTCAAGTGGAGACAGACTGAAGATAACAGAAGAGAAGCAGGTAACTAAATGGAGGGACTGAGGTCTCTGAGGAATTGGGATAGGGTGACACCAGAGCCTGGTGGGAGAGATTGACCTTACACAGGCAGAAACACGCTTCCTCCCCACATATCATCAGGAGCAACAGACACAGGGAAGTCTCAGAGTGGGCAAGTTCAGCTTCTTTGATGATAAAACTGAAGTTATGAAAAATAAAGTAGGAGGTAAGGTTATTGAATAAGATTAGAAAAGTGTTGGGTTGGGGACAGGAGAAAAATGGGCAGATAATAAAGCAGCATTTTTTTAAGAAAAGAAGTCAAACTTGTCACCAACTCAGAGTGTATCCCCGACCCCCCACATTAGTGAAAATTAGTGGTGTTCTCTAGTTACACTGGATCCTGAATAAGCTAGGCAAACGAGAGGTTCTATACGCTATTCTCCATTTTGGCATTCACTACTTGATACTCTTCACCTAACCCAGGTTACGCCGACGTGATCTTTGACTTCCCACAGAGAAGTGTTCATTTTAACTGGCAGGCAATGATATTACACTCTGAAGGCCCATCATGCTAAATGACCATTAAACCGTTACACTTAAGAACTGCCTCTCAAGACAGACACTCCGAGTGCTTCGCACAGTATCACTGTTTAACTATCAGCACTTTATAGGCAGGGAAATGTCATCGCCAAGCTCACATGAATTCCTCTGGTTATAAACAAAACATCTGTGGCTAGTTAGCTCGATTGGTTCATCCATGAAGTTAAATGGCCAAAATCTGGGGTGGAATCCTTGTAAAGCTCCGCGGGTGGCTCTGTCACAAGCCATTCATCCGCAGCCCCGGTTAGATGAGGCGTCTCACAAATCAACGCTCCAGATTTGGAGAAGGTAGGGCTGCCTCCACCCATCCTCCAGCCTCCTTGCTCCTTATTCCCCACCACGTCCTCTCCTCGTGAATGAGGCTGTTCTCTTTTCTGACCATTTCCCTAAGTGCCTTTCCCCCAAATTGTTCCTTCTGCTTTGATTATTCCAGCTCCCACCCAACCCCTCCCTGCGCTTCAAAGTTTGCCTCAATTTCCACTAAAGTACCAGTATTTTTCTCACTGACTCTGGCCTCCAAGAGTCTCTATGTAATTGAATGGCCAGCCTTCCCTCCCTGCGCTTCAAAGTTTGCCTCAATTCCCACTAACGTCCCAGTATTTTTCTCACTGACTCTGGCCTCCAAGAGTCTCTATGTAATTGAATGGCCAGCCTTGAAATCTATACTCCACAATTTAGCTCATAATTACATTCAGTCTGAGGCTCTAAGCTGCCCAAGGGCAGGGACCTCAAGTATGACACAGGATAATGTAAAAAGGAGATCTTATTTCTACCAAAAGTTCAGTATCTCCTAGCTGGGTAGTCTTGGGCAATTCACCTGACCTCTTTGGACATTCATTCCTTGTATAAAAGATGAAAAGCCATATAACTAGTTCTCTGCCTTATACTTTTTAGTCACTAGAGGCTTTAGTAGAATTCCAGGACTTGATGACTGATAAGTTAAATCAAATCCTGTGAACACAAATCTATAACCAGAGAGGAAACCAAATAAACCCAAGCCTATGGGCAATGCAGGTCAGTAGCAACAATTCTTCTCCTTTCACTTTTCTTATTTTCAGCCATACTTTTAAAGCTGTGAAGAGCAGTGAATATTATATACAGGTACTGGCACTACCTATAGAACATAAGCTTATATCTTTTAAAGTAAACATTTGATCAGCTTTAGGCCGCAATTTCAAAAGTGCAGTCACGGTGAGAAGTTTCTGCCTGGTCAACAGGACAGGTGATCGAGTTATACTGAAGAAACCCTAAACACTTGGTGGTTTGCTGCTGCATTTGTAAGTTCTCAAACTGTGGCCCAGGATGTCCTCCTGGTGGGTCCCTTTGGGGCAAAGCTACCTTGAGAATACTAGTAAGGTGTCATGTGCCTTTTCACTCTCATCCTAAGTGTACAGTGCAGTTTTCCAGAGTTTTGCAGTTTTACATGACATGTGACATCACACAGCTTTAATGCAGAAGCAGATATATGAACCTAACCAGTGTCTATTAAGCCTGACACTCAAGACTTATATTGTGCAACATATGCATGTATTGAAACAACATGCTGTACCCCACAAATAGATACAAGTAAATGTTAAAACAAAAAAAAATAAAAATGAAAAATACTATGCTTCTAACTTTCTTGCTTTGGGCAAGTTATTTTTCATAAAATAGTTATTTACGTTAACATGTAATATGTTTATTATTTTAAATAAAGCAGTAAGTAAATTTGTATCTCTGTTTTAATTTCTAATATGGTAAATATCAATAGATATTTCAAAATAAAAGATCTTTGTGGTCCTCAGTGATTTAAGAGTGTAAAACCTAAAGCATTTAGAATTGCTTCTTTGTATCAATAAGGATATAAGATAAGTATTTGCTTAAGATATAAGTTTAACTCTATGAATTCTTACTAAGACACATGAAAAATACACTTACAACAGATTATCTTTTATTGATATCCCAGAACACTGAGCATTTTCTCAAAACGATGGCAGTGAGGTCCACACAATCTGATCACCTCGGCTTTAAATCCAACCCCATCAAACTCTCCTGGCCACGGGTTGAGTGGAGCAAGGAGCGGGGAGGGACCGTGCCCCCTGTTATCTCTGCTCCATGACATCAGTGCAGGGAGAGTCCCTCCTACACGTATGCCTTGTAATACCAAGTATATTAGTTTGCTAGAGCTGCTACGACAAAATAACCACAGACACGATGGCTTAAACAGAAATTTCTCACAGTTCTGGAGGCTGGACATGCAAGATCAAGGTGTCTGCAGGTTCGGCTTCTCCTGAGGGCCTTCTCCTTGGCTTGCAGATGGCCTTCATCTCACATGGCCTTTACTCTGTGTGTGCACATCCCTGACATCTCTTTTCTACCCCCCTAGGTTTAGTTCCACTCAGGGTATCTCTCTTCTTATGAGGACACCAGTCACACTGGATTTAGGGCCCCACCTTTATGACTTCATTGAACTTAATCCCCTCTTTAAAGTCCTGTCTCCAAATACTGTCACATGGATTGGGACATATGACCTCATTTAATCTTTATCCTTTAAAGGCCTTATTTCCAAATATGGTTACATTGTAGAGGGTGAGACTTCAACATGTGAATTTGGGGGGAACACGATTCAGTCCATAACTATGGTAAGAAATTCATGTTCTTTCATTTATTGATTTCTAAAAGCTTATCTACCTCACTTTATCTACTACACTGGCTTACCTTTCTAAGTCTTAAGTACACAAAAAGTGCTTTCAGTTCACGGAGGCCAAATTTCTCACTTTACTAAAGCAACTCAGACAGAGTTGAAGTAATTTATCTAAGGTCCCATAGCACATTAGCTGACACAAGCAAGCTATGCCTTTTTTTTGTACATGTTTATGGGGTACAGTTTGTTGTTTCAATACATACATATATTGTATAATGATCTAATCAGTATAGTTAACAAATCTATCACCTAAACTTTAATTTTTAAATATAGTCTTACTTTCAACATATTTAGGGAGTATACTATTTAGAGAAATCTTGCAATGACTGGAAAGGAAAATTGTTTAAGGATTACTTGCATTGATTTCTGCTGTAAAGGATTTATTTTCCAAAATATCATGCCCCAACTTATTTCTCTATTTATTCAGGTGGGGGTAGAGAATAAGGTGGAAGGGGCTGTGCATGGGTCTGTTAGTTTTCTATACTTGGGTTTGCCTACATTAGGGCATCCCAATGGTCAAATAACTCTTGCCAAGATTTTGAAATGCAAACTTGTAATCACAGAGGGGGGTGCCACAGGCCTCAATCCTGCCCCCCTCATTCCTCCCTCTCCCATCACACTTCCTTCCCCTTTCCCTACTCTCCCTCCCTCCCAACTGCTCTGCAACAACATCCTAGAATGTAAAAAAAAATTAATAATAAAATTACATTTTCTTTAAAAAAAAAAAAAAAGAAACCTTGTAATCACAGAAAAGCAATAAAAACAGAATGAAGAAACTTTCTGCAAAATGACCTGTTGAAAAGCAGCAGCCAAGCTGATAATGCCCTCATTTCCTGCTAACTGGTTAAAGAGCTAAAAGAAGGCTGAGAGAAGGTGGAAAGGGTTGGAAGGCCACTGGCTGGGAATGTAAAGTGGCCCAGATGCAAAAGGTTTGTTCCTAGATCAAACAGAATCAACACCCAAGGTGCCCCAGGTGTCTTTAATATTTGACACTCCTTCCCCTCCCCACCTTGCCCCACAGAGTGCACAGCAAAGACATAATGCCTGACCCTAGGGGGCACTAACTCTTGA
>NW_007729745.1:216244-223852 GCF_000696425.1 Galeopterus variegatus | reverse complement strand
TTGCCGGTCACGAAAAAAGACAAAAAGGAAAAAAATAAAATAAAAATAAAACTGCACGTAGGATCACGACTTTTGATTTTGATTGTATAAATTGCCTGTAAATGAAGTGTGTTCTAGATCATCTCATGGAACGAAGTCAGCTGGTGAGTCTTTCAGCTTCACATAGGATATGAGCTCTCCCGTGCCCACTTTTGAGCACTTCCTCTACCACCTGGCACACTACTTCACTGCTTCACTTAGTGAGCCATTGCTATTGCCCAACTTCTAAGGGCCATTCTAGCAGCATGTGAATAACATCATCGGGGGTCCTGGTCAGGGTGTTAAATCTTGTATCATTGTACTGCTCCTATTTCTATAACTTCTCCCTTATTTTATATTTTGCATTCCTTCATCAGAACTTCAGGATTCTTTCCCATGTATGTTCTCCCAGCTTTTGTTGGTACCTACTAGACATATCATGAAGCTCCTTCAATGCACAATACTTTTCTCCTAGAAAGTCTAGCATTTCCTCATTCATTCTTTACAAGATTTCATCCTTGCTGTTGGTCTGCTTGCCTGCACAGGAGATAGGGTATATCCTGAGGGGTGTGAGCATGGCCTTGAAAGGCACCTGTCTAATTTGTGTACTTCTCATGATCTTCAAGCAGGGTGAAGACTAGGGTTTAGAGATGCCTAAAGGAGCTCAGGGTACTAACAGACTGTGAGCTTGCATAACCTCAAGCCAGGAAAAAGAAAATCCCTCCTTAAAGATTGTCTCTTAGGCACCTCACTGGCCTCACCCAAGTCTCAGCTGTGCAAGAGGTCAGCACTGTTACCTAACCAGGCTTTGTGGGTCATTTCTGCAGGCTTCATGGGCTTAATGGGGTCTAGGATATCAAGCATCTCAGTTGCATCTACCCAAATACCTCTTTCTCAAGCTTCCTGGCCCCACTCCCTTCTTGTTAGATTCTTGAATTTGGTGTAAACAAAATGCCAGGGCTGAGAGCTCAACCTTCTCTGAAGCTCTCCTATTTTGTGACTAAATGCTGAGACAAGTCTTCGACTTTGTATGGCCTCCAGCTGCAAGAAATTAAGGTTTCCTTAAATACTACCAAAAAGACACTTTACATTCAGCTTCTCTTGAAATGGCGATTTGTCACCCAGACCCTGTCATTTTCTGTTTTCAATGAATCAATGGTACTCAGCAAGAGTCACCCAATTCCATTGTCTCTAAGTACACTTTTTCTTGTATTTCTCAAATGCCAGAGATCCTGCACAAACAAATGAGATTTTTTCACTTGCATTCCATGAAAATTCTCCACCACAGAATAGTTCAACAGTTTTACTGTTAGAATATGTCAGGTACTATCCATGTCCCACTTACCATCAGGGATGAAGTCCTCAGTGTCAGCCAAAGGCTAAGTAATATAGCTCCAAAGTCCACTTTCTAGGTCTCTCTTAGTACCAACTATCATAGGTGGAATTCCCCAGAAACAGACACCTAGGTAGAGAATTATATGCAGAAGTTTTTTAGGAGTGATGCTCTTGGGAGCATCATTTAAAGAAGCAGGGTTAGGTAAATGGAGAAGATATAAATTGACCCTGGAGGGATGTAACTTTATACAAGGCAGTTCCCTGGGATGGAAGGTAATTTCTAGTTGAGAACAGAGTTATGAGCTATCAAAAACACATATTTCCAGAAGCATCTGATGGGTAAATGTGTTGGTCCTGAAGAAGGGATCTGAGCAGCCCACTCCAATTTCCACTATAGTGTATACTTCATTTTATACAGGATTGCATTTTGAATAATTTTGAATTTATTCTGGGGAAGAAAAGGAGTTCATATTCAGAGGGAAAAGCTGAAAAATTTTGTAAATTTTTTAAAAAAGATATGGGCCATAGGAAAACATTTTTCAAGTGTCAGGAGATGTAACTTTTGACATTAGAAGACAATTCGGAATACTAAGGGGTTGCACTTGGTGAACGTTCTAGTAGGTTTTGAATGTTGAGCATGTTTCAGATGATCATGTCACACTGTTCTAAATAACTAGAATGTATGCATGAACTGTAAAGCAACAACTTAGCTGTGGTCTTCTTCCAACACAAGTCTGTCGATTAAATAGATAGATTCCTAATTAAATTCTAGGTTTGCTGAATCAAGTTTCTTTCAATCTAGCACATAGTTCACACTAAGTATATAGGGCCACAGTTTGTTCTGATTCCTGGCTATGCTTCTGTGAGAAAATATATTTCATAGTATTGGATAAAGTCAAAGCATCCTGTCTCGAGTTTTTCACTTCCAAATATAAGGATTACTACCATCAATATGCCAGACTGTCTGAAAAAACATAGGTTGAAGTTGTTGAAAATGATGTGTTGTTTTTGAAAAACACATACACAGACACACACACATAAAGCAAAATTTTTTGGAACCCACTACAAATCACACATTTATGAGAAATATGCTTAAATAATCCTAGTGCTAAACTTAGAGCTCCTGTTTGTGAAACTTTTTGCTAACCAAGATTTAGTGAGATGAAATCAAATTAAATAACTTATATATAGTTCTTAGCATATACAAAGGGATCAACACATATAGAAACACCTTTCTTAAAGAAATATTTGCTGTCTGATGTGTCCATTAATTAGTAGTTTCTGACGGTTATTTCAATTTGGGATAGGGCCATCTGAGGTTAAACCACAGCCCTTCTTCTGAGTTGAAAACCAGTTAAGAAGTAGAAAGAGGTATTAGATGTAGATCAAAATATCAGCTTTAGTGAGAGACTCATGATTTGGAGATGCAGCTTTGATCAGTGTCCAGATGAACTTCCTGTTTCTCCATCCTTGCCTTGGATTCATTTGCCACCTAGTTTCAGGGAAGAAAGGCTTTACCCCAGTTACCTGATAGCAGGAACATGAGCTAGAACATACCACTCTGGAAGCAGGAAGACCCAAAGTAGGGAAGCCACAGGTCATAAGGGCACAGCAAACATCATACCTTCACCTTGCCTAAGAGGAACTGGAAAATGAATGTGAGATTCCTACCAGCATGACAATGAAATTCATAATTTCTCTTCCAGGGAGGAAGAGTGTACAAATAGCAGGTCATAAGGGCACAGCAAACATCATACCTTCACCTTGCCTAAGAGGAACTGGAAAATGATTGTGAGACTCCTACCAGCATGACAATGAAATTCATAATTTCTCTTCCAGGGAGGAAGAGTGTACAAATAGATTTAAAATGGCTAAGTGTTAGTCCAACTGTTCCCTCCTGGAAAGAAATTGTTTCCTCACGAAAACAGAGAGGTAAGTTTTTCCCTTTAAAATAATCTGGAAAACAGAGCTGCCATTTGCTTCTAACACTGAGACAGTATGTCTCTGAGCATCCATGCAGGAATGTATCAGAGATATTCCAAAGTAGATGATGAATAGCAAATGGAAGAAAGATAAAATTTTAATATAGGAGAACTAATAATCTATTGTCATTCTAATCACTATATCATTTATGCCTTTTTTTAAATATGATTTGTGTTTTTAAAAATATTTCCAGGAAAAAAAATTTGCTGTGAATTTAGCATTAACTAAAAGTTGCAGATTCATATTTAAATATTATCCTGTTGGAAAAAAATATAAAAGTAAAAAATGCCCCCAGCTTACATAGTGCATGATGGTAAATTATAAATATAACATTAGTAAATTAGAAAATTTTATAGTTTATTGAAAAACGTGCATCAATGTATTTGAGTAGACAGACATAAAAACAAAGCTATGAAACATGATGTAAAATTATGTTAAAATTAAATAACTTGAACTAATAAAATATTTATTTAAAGGTCACTTTTAAGACAGAATATATCATAATAAAAATAACTTGGGAAGCTGCTTTACTGATGTTGACAAATGGTTTTAGTGAAATTTGCAGTGACACACAGTAAGGAAAAGATATCAACAAAGACCAGATTTAATAAAGCATGCATTGCTCTTGGGGAAGTCAGGATTTCAATGTGGACTTCAAGAGACATGTAATAGGAAGTATCTTAATTACTAAAGCAGGAAAAGCTAAATTAACCCCCAAAATGAAACAGAAGATAAATTGTGACTGTTAATTAGAACCTAACATAAAATATTCATTCTCTAAATTTTTTTCACCTGCAGCTATGTAGACAGTTAACTTTCT
Organism: Galeopterus variegatus; assembly: GCF_000696425.1. Taxonomy (NCBI): domain Eukaryota; kingdom Metazoa; phylum Chordata; class Mammalia; order Dermoptera; family Cynocephalidae; genus Galeopterus; species Galeopterus variegatus. Next base: position 219,696 of record NW_007729745.1, on the reverse strand, counting down.
ATTTCTTAAACATTTGTTTATTGAATTAGAATTACAAATGTAAAAGGAAGCCCTGAAAGAACAGGAACATTCATTCACTGCTGGTGGGAATGCAAAATAGTACAGCCACTTTGGAACACAGTTTGGCAGTTTCTTTAAAAACTAAACATACTCTTACCACATGATCCAGCAATCACACTCCTAGATATTTATTCAAATGAGTTGAAAACTTACGTCCACACAGAAACTGCACATGCATCTTTATAGCATAACATAATTGCCAAAAACTGAGAGCAATCAAGATCTTCTTCCATAGGTGAATCGATAAACAAGCTGTGATACCTCCTTACAATGGAACATTATTCTGCTATAAAAATAAGTGAGCTATCAAGCCACAGAAAGACACGGGGGAAACTTAAAATGCATAACGCAAGATTAAAAAGTCATTCTGTAAAGGCTACATACTGATTTCAACTATAGGCTTCTGGAAAAGGCAGAACTATAGTGAGATTTTTCCTAGCAACCATGGTAGTGTCTGGAAAATGAAATTCACCTAAAGCTTCAAACCGAGGTCCATTTTGAACTACTTCTGCTCAGCAAATAAATACCCCTCAGCAATTAGTGCATGGATGTAAAACCTAATTGGACCTGGCTCCTCTCCTCTTCAGACACTAAGAAGCCAGAGAGCTGAGCATTTAAAGAGGAGGATATAGGGGACATTGAAAGTGTCTTGAATGGATCAGGGCACATTATTTACACTCCACACTAAAAATAGACATTTCTATCTTCAAGGTGAGTAAATAATTAGCAAGAATTTAAGATAAACCCTATGTATTGAACATGTTTTCTATTTACAGTCACTAATTATGTAGAATACTAAATCAGTGTTTTTAGAGGATTTTATTTTTAAATTTCCTATTATCTGTGATTGACTCTTTCCCTCAACCCATGTAGAAGAGAAATATATCCTGATAGATCAAATAAGTTAAATGCCTCTCTAAAATTTAGATTCAGGTAAAAACACCACCACCAACAACAACAAAAACATGTCAATGAAGAAGAATTGATATCAAAATATCAAGTCACAGAGGGTTCCAGGGTAGAAAATAGGACTTGGACAAATGCCTATGAGTGAGCCTGGTGCAGACACCTGTGCTGAGAAGAAATGAAGGTAATTGAAGCAAATTTTCAATATTTCAGTATCATTCTAAGGATAAGTAAGCACATTTATCCACAATTATTCATGGGACCAGAAGACATATTTTTAAATCCTCAGCCTATCAGGCCTTCTTATGTATGCTGTTCAGAATAGTCTAAATATGAAATAGATATAGGATGGCACAGTATAGGGTGAAAGCCAAACATCTGCATAAACCTGTTTCCTAACTTGTAGCAATTGGCTTTCCTCCCTCTGAACAAATCCCAAAGATGCCAGTAATGTCACCACTGTGTATCAAAACTGCAGATCTCCTTAGACTATAAACCAGGATATGGGGTGTTTGGGAAAACATGTGGACTTCCAATTCTATTCACGGCCCTAGAGACTGAATAAAGCAGGACTATGCCTGGCTAGCCGGGAAGCCTGAAGCATGTTATCAATTCTCTCTGGGTTTCAGGCTCCTCATCTATTAAATGAAGGAACTGGGCTGAATAAAGATTTATAAGTTAATTTCCAGTTTTAGTGTTCTATGATATTCTGAATATAATCCAGGCCTTTGAATCTGCCAAGAGGCATTTTTTTTAACTTTGAAATGAATCCAGATTCCTCTTTCCTCTCTTTCCCACTATGCTCCCAAAGTACTTTGTTTTTCTTTGCTGGCTGAGCTACTGAGGAGATACAGCATATGCACAATATGGTTTTGGAGACATTGATTCAAATTTTCCAATAGAAATCTCATATATCAACATCTAAAAGGTATTTGAGAAGTAACATTCCAGATATTAATGGAAAACTGGTAGACTAACTATGGATACAGAAATTGAAAGGATTGCAAGTAAAATTATTTAACCTATCCATAAAAGAAAGCAATTGTTTTTTATATATTTAGATTCAAAGATGTCATATACCATCCACAAATGTGAATCATTACTCATTATTATTATTTAATAAGCATCACTAAAGCACAATTATTTTGAAGTCTAATCCTGTCTCTAATATAAATTAGCAAAATGATGGCTATAACCACAACAAATTTCAGATTGTAAAGTTAACTACACATGAAACATTTTTAAGATATTTCAGTCCAAAAACTATGTTTATCTAATTTTTGAATAATTAATTTTTAAAGAATTAGAGGAGGGTGTTCCTTCTGAAAGAGCTGGTGATTGACAAAACAAAAATTCTTCTTTTCTAGATTCAGGCAATGCAAAGATAAGCATAATCTTAGTTTAATTCTCAATACGAAAAATCCCCATCACTTTTATCTTAGTTTCCACAGAGAACCGGACACAATTTGTGTAAAACTCCTTCCTCAAATACACAGATTACCTTTGCTTTCTCTAACTTCAGGAATGTGAGTTTTCTCTCAGATTGGACAGATATCAATGCTTGCTTGGATCACGTTCTGTGACTCCATGGCTTAGCGGTGAACTATCAATGTTTCCACAGAGAACCGGACACAATTTGTGTAAAACTCCTTCCTCAAATACACAGATTACCTCTGCTTTCTCTAACTTCAGGAATGTGAGTTTTCTCTCAGATTGGACAGATATCAATGCTTGCTTGGATCACGTTCTGTGACTCCATGGCTTAGAGGTGAACTATCAACTGAAGCTTCATATTTCTGTTTTCAAATCATAATTACACCTAACGAATGTATTATATGATATACCCCCTGTACTGGGTTGAATAGCATCCCCCCAAAATTCATGTCACTCAGAACCTCAGAATGTGATGTTATTTGGAAATAGGTTTTTTGCAGATGTGATAAGTGAAAGCATATTTTAACATATTTAATATATTTTAATATATTTTATAATATAAAAATTAAGTGAGATCAAATTCAGGAGATTTAAATAATAATTCCATTAAACATTAATTTACTATAGTAAAATATATTAGTACATGATATTGTAGTAAATTATGTAGCACACCATATTCTAGACATTGTATTTTACATTTTAAGTGTACTTTTTTCTCTTTTAAACTTAACAGTGACATCAATAGAGTCTATTAGTATTTACATTTTATCAGTGAGAAAACTTAGGCTTTAAGAAATTAAATAATTTGCCCAGAGTCACAAAGTTTAGTAATTTGCAAGCCTGAAATCTACATTCTGTTGCCCAAGTGTTATGTATTAGAAACTTGGCCCCCACTGTGACTGTTAAGAGGGTGGGAAATCCTATTATGGTAATTGAAAGGTGGAGCCTTAAAGTGGTGATTAGATGGTAGGACCATGCAGTAGTGAATGGATTAAAAATGGTGGTCAGGGGCATGGTTCTGAGGGCTTTAAGAGAAGAGGAGAGTCTGTCTT